>NC_036656.1:7621031-7625511 GCF_002806865.2 Cucurbita pepo subsp. pepo | reverse complement strand
AAAAAAAAAAAAAAAAAAAAAAAAAAAAAAAAAAAAAAACTGTGATTTCTATAATATTTTTTATACTATTAAATGTTTAAATTTAATTCCTAAATTTTTAATAAATCTTAAAATTAGTGTGAGACAGTGTATTTATTATTAATTTTTCTTTAGAAAATATCTTAACCGGAAGATCACTGCAATATCCAAAGGGGGTGATAAAGCAATACTGACCTACTCTCTTTTGATAATTTTCTCCTCTCCCAAGTCCCCGATAATTGCATCAACGCGCTTCTGTATTGAAAAATTAGAATTCTTATGGTCAGAGATGACGGATAATCAACTATTACACACAAGTATACTGGTCAACCTACAATGAAGACATCTACTAACGTGGAAATGAAGAACATTTCGAAACCAAATTCTCACGATAGGTTGTTAGAACCAAATGTGTGGGAATGCAAGCAAGGCATACCAAAATTCTTAGATTGATAAGAAAATAAAACATGCAAGAAGAGGTCAAAGCTGATAGTTGACAAGCAGAAAATATTACGCACGACCAAAATAACTGGTAATGTTACTTATTAATCCTAACTACTGCAATAAATTTCAGCAGCATACCGTTCCTAGAATTAGATCTTACATTTCTCCATCTTAACAGATTTTGCACTACCTCCCGAAGCAAGGGGTTCAAATTTCAAACTAACATTTGGATACAGGCATTTAACAATAANTAGCAAAACACTCGTAACACCAAGTCATGATCAAAACAAAAGAAGANACATCGTCCAAACTATTAAAAGCAAAAGAATGCACCGGAAGGCAGAGGAAGAAATTCTGAAGAACTAATTTGATTTTTTTCCAATTATATGACGACGCCCCCTGAATTTTCATTTCAAGTTCGACGCAGATATAACCAATCCCTTGTTTTAATCCGGTTTATAAACGAACACTAATGGCCTAATTGTTGAGATTTATTATTTATGGAATATATCTTAGATATTATATCTTAATATTCTTCCATTTATAATTTGATTTAGAGTATATTTTATTTTATTCTCAGTATTTAATTATTTTATATTTTCCTCATTTGTACTTTTCGTATCCTATTTAAAGGATATCAATATCAATGATAATATACACCTTCCCAATTATATTTTCTATCTCATTCTTAACATGGTATCAGAGCACCGATCTTGATATTCCTAATATCAAAGCTCCGATCGTGGTATTCCTAATACCCCCTTGGACTCAGAGTCCAAGGGGAGTATTAAACCTAAAGCCAAACCCTAACCAATCAGTGAAGCCTTTACCGTCGTCAATCATCCAATATCAAGAATACGTTATAAGCATCTTCAAATTTCTCACCAAGCTCAAAGGTGACATATTCAAGATGTTCGTATTTTCTTTCACAGCCTCTCAAGTGATCCAAAGCACTGATCTTGGTGTTATTATCCACTAAAGCATTTATGCATGGACCAAGAAGTGATCAGGGAGGATATTCACTTGTTCCAAATCAAATTAAATGGACAAGTTATCAATCATCGAGTCAATCATTGCAGTCTATTTCTAAAGCATTTATGCATGGACAAAGAAGTGATCAGGGAGGATATTCACTTGTTCCAAATCCTCACTTGTTCCAAATCAAATTAAATGGGACAAGTTACCAATCCTCGAGTCAATCATTGCGGCCTATTTCTGAGTCTTGCATCTTTCTTGAAAATTCAATAATTTCTTGAAAGTCTAAAAATGCAAACCAATCAAAGGCGGTCTATTTTTTTACGGATATTTTCATTACTGAGAAGACAAGAGTGAAAGACAACTCGGGTGTTATTGACCTACCGTAAAGACAAGTTAAAGACAAGTTGGACGTGATTAACATAGACTCTCCAACTTGAGGGGGAGTGTTGAGATATATTATTTATGGAATATATCTTAGATATTATATCTTAATATTCTTCCATTTATAATTTGATTTAGAGTATATTTTATTTTATTCTCAGTATTTAATTATTTTATATTTTCCTCATTTGTACTTTTCGTATCCTATTTAAAGGATATCAATATCTATGATAATATACACCTTCCCAATTACATTTTCTATCTCATTCTTAACACTAATTGAGTTATTTAATATTGCAGACAAGTGGCCCCATATGATTCGAACCATCGTCACTCCCTCTTAACCAAATCCAAGTGGCCTCTCGCCATAACGATCCTAGGAGATTAGCTGCAACTATAATGGCCCAGTTTTCCTTTACCATGCACTAGTAACTCTTTACTCGGGCTAAACAATGAAATTCTCCGGATCGTCACAAAGTAGCTTTTGGCGGGATTAGTTATATGAATATTTGTATGAGGTCGAAGTTAGCAATGGAACCAAACAACTTCACAGTTGAAGAACGCTAGGACACTGTAAACTCACGACATACTGAAAAGAACTGAGTCAGAAACGTACCATTCAGCAGTGAGGTAACCAACTCTTTTCCGAGCGTTTGCATTTGGCTCTGCTGGATCTTGCCTCACAAGAATAGGACCAACCAGTTTGTAAACAATTGAATCTTCTTTCAGCAAATCCAACTCCTGCATGAGGCAAAAAAGGAATGCAAGAATTAAAAACGGCTTAGACGCAATGTAACAATCGTCTCAGACTTGACGATGACGACAGTTCCCTTCTTGATATACACTGGAAGCAAATAACCAAAAAGATTCACTCGCTTCAATATGTAGAATACAGTATACGCAATATAATGTGTTTCGAAACTGAATCTAATTTATTTCGCTGTGTATTATCATTCAGTGGCGCCTAAGACAATCTCAGAAACGACTGAAATAACATGAAGATATGAAGCAGAGACGGACACGAAAAATTTGACAAGAAATATATAGAACTTCAAACAGATTCGTGCTCGCTTTTAATTTCTAATAAAACAAGCAAGAAGCAGAAGAAAGCGCAAGCTAAGTGAAGATATGAAGCGGGGCCTAAGAAAGCGCAATCTAATTGATTTCGCTGTGTATTTCATTTCAGTGCAGCCTAAGACAATCTCAGAAACGACTCAAATAACACGAAGATATGAAGCGGAGTCGAACGCGAAAGATTCGACAAGAAATATATAAAACTCCAAACAGATTCGTGTTCGCTTTTAATTTCTCATAAAACAAGCAAGAAGCAGAAGAAAGCGCAAGTTAAATGAAGATATGAAGCGGCGCCTAAGAAAGCGCAATCTAATTGATTTCGCTGTGTATTATCAATTCAGTGGCGCCTAAGACAATCTCAGAAACGACTCAAATAACATGAAGATATGAAGCGGAGTCGAACACGAAAGATTTGACAAGAAATATATAAAACTTCAAACAGATTCGTGTTCGCTTTTAATTTCACATAAACCAAGCAAGAAGCAGAAGAAATCGCAAGTTAAGTGAAGATATGAAGAGGCGCCTAAGAAAGCGCAATCTAATTGATTTCCCTGTGTATTATCAATTCAGTGGCGCCTAAGACAACCTCAGGAACGACTCAAATAACATGAAGATATGAAGCGGAGTCGAACACGAAATATTTTACAAGAAATATATAAAACGTCAAACAGATTCATATTCGCTTTTAATTCCTCATAAAGCAAACAAGAAGCAGAAGAAAGCGCAAGTTAAGCGAAGACATGCTACAACCTGGAGAACAAACTTGCTTTCACCTAGTCCTGTATCATACTTCGGTCTTACGTGATAATTCTTCGCAATGCTTGACAGATCATTCACCACATGAAATTTCGATTCATACATCAGATCTTCAAACCAAAAATTTCACAAGAAAATGCGTAGGATCGTAGATTCGTGGAAGTTCGAGGAAATGAAATGAAATGAAATTATAGGACTGTGAAGGCAGAGTCAGACGAGAGAAAGATCGAAGTTACGATGCTTGCCTTTCTAAAACTTTCTGAGATCTCTGCCTTTCATCTTGAGATCGCACGGCAACTCCTTGATAGTGGAGAAGAAGCTCATTCCGAAACCTCGTCGCTTCGTTTTGCTCTTCGCTCCCTATTCTCCCGCCTTTTCTTTCGTCAGAACGGGAACAACTGATACGTAATCGTAGCGACGCCTATGGCAATGAATAAGATACTGTAGTTCAAACAACTTTTTATTCAAGACCATGGCATTTGGGGACATTTTCGTAAATGCACAACTTTTTATTTACTCCAACTTTTCGAAACCACTGCTAAAGATGCCAATTTCACAAGAAAAATTGGCATATTTAGCCATTTTAAAAATATTAAATTTAAGAATCCTAATACAAACAAAATTAAATTTTATGTTCAACAAATCTATTAATTTTACAAAATATTTGAATATATCAAATTAACCATTTTAAAATTCATGAACTTTATAATACAAAATTTAAATTAAGCGCTTAGTTTTTTCTAAGTTAAAATAAGTTAATTATCAATTTATATCATGTCACAAGGCAAATAATTGTAAAAATTATGCAATCTGGGGGGGGGGGGGGGGG
>NC_036656.1:7247656-7313459 GCF_002806865.2 Cucurbita pepo subsp. pepo | reverse complement strand
TTTTTTTTTTTTTTTTTTTTTTTCCTTTTGTCTAATTGAATAGAAAAAGAACCTGAATTTGGAAGGAGTCTGGACCTTTATTTAGTCTAAATGTATTCGAGTTAGCTGTAATCTTATCAGTTTTTTTTTCCTTTTTAAATATGATATTTTGATATTGTAGTCACCATTCCTTCCTTTTGTTTCAATTAACTTTGTACTACATTTATTGTTGTATTGTTTTATTCTATTTCTGTATACTTAAGCTAATAGTTTAGTCTTCAAGAACTTGCCATTCTAATTAGTGCTGAATTGAATGCCCCCTCCCCATGCCCCCACACTGCCTGTTCTTAAAAAATAATGGAAATGCCTTCATTTTATTTTAAAACTGGAATAAATTAAACGCAAATTGATATTGTAACTGCTCACGATTATAAATATTATCCTTTTTGGGCTTTTCCTTTTGATGTAGCTTTTCGTTTTAAGTTTTTTTCTTAAAGTTTAAAAATGCTTAGGTTAGGGGGAGAGGTTTTCACATTTTAGAAGGAATGTTTCACCACTAATGGATAGTTTTCACACCTTAGAAGAAATGTTTCACCACTAGTAGATATACTATTTGTAACAGTTTAAATTCTATTATTGAGATCTCAGTCCACATTATAGATATTATCGAGATTTCAATCTCACCACTAATAGATATTATTAAGATCTGAGTCCAAGTTCACTTCTATTATTGAGATCTCAGTTAAAGTTCACAGATATTATTGAGATATATTCACGAGATATTGTTGAGATATTTGATCTTCTAGATTTGTTTTTAAAATATTAAGATGTATAAATTTTTATTTCTAAAATATATAAATATCTAAATAAAATATGAGTTAATAGGATTATTAGTATTGGGTAGTAAGGATCTTTTCTTAAATATAAAACTCCTTTTTGTGGGGCTAGTGATATCTTTTTTCCGAGAAAGGCTTTGGCTTGGAGCAATTTAACCGCCCAAGTTCGATGAATGTATTTGCAACCTCCTAGCAATGGTCGCCCGTTCCAATGTCTAACGATCCAACCCGCATCAGCATTCAGCTTCCAAGAACCTACCTCCGACGCCTTCCACTGTCATCTGTCAGCTTCCGAATTGGCTACATAGATTCTTTCGTGTACCCACAATGAATCTCCAACACTCCATCAATCCCAGTAATTGATCGAAGTCCACAAGCCCCTGCCCACAGACAGCGCACTTACATTAGAAAGACAATAATGTCACCAAAGCTTGGCTATACGCAGTGGGCATAATAAGATATATCACCAGATACCGGCCATGCTTTGCCAAGTTGAAAACTTTGAAGTCCCTCATGAAGCCTAACCCACCAACTCCTTTGCTGACACACACACACACACACACACACGCCCACTTCCCAACCTTTTCCAGTGGATTTTCCTTTTGTCCAGAAAATGCACTTTCATACCTGACTTCCAACCTCGTCAGGCAATTAATTCCCCTTGCCTCTTCAAAGACACGATCCCACGCCCCATTCCCCCTGTCGCTTCCCACCCTTTCAAAAACCTCGCCATTAACGGTATCAAAGCTTCGATTGTTATGGACTTCGACTTCAATTTCTCTAAATACAGGATCTATGTCGGGACACACAGATATTATACTTCCCCACCCCTCCAAAAACGGGAATCAATTTACATTTTCATCTTTTTTCGTTCCAAATGGTATATTTCTTTCATTAAATAAACAGAATACATTTCACAAATTCAGCAAGTAGTGTGATTCATGCCCCTATTTTTATGTAAACGATTGAATTGAAGGAGGACTAGACAAAACAGAACTAATGGGCAAGAACCCAAAAACAAATAACAACAAAATACAACAACTATCATGGGACAAGGACTAGGTAACAATGTTCATAGCCTCCTATATATATATATATATATATATATGCAATGAAAAGATAAATTCTTGAGGTTGTAGTTTGAAAATGAAAAGCCAGTAAACAGAAAATTGTTGTGTTTACCTTAATGGAAAGAAGATGGGTAAGATAATATTGTGTGACATTGACATTAACATTGAGATTGGTAAAATATGTAGAATGATGAAGAAGAAGGGCCATCTAAGATAAGATTATTCAAAACCACAATTCACCCTCTTCTTCACAACCAATATTGCAATTCTTCTTCTCCACTTCTTCCCTTCCTCCTCGCACCCATCTTCCTTTCACTTCCTGCAATTACTACAAATTTCAAAAATCAATATTATAATATATAATATTCATTTAGTATAAGTTTGTGGGGGCATATGTGACAGCAAAAAGAAATGGTATTAATATTATAAACCTATATGATTTACTGAAATCTCAGTGTGCCGCATTATATATAATGCAATTAAGGGTTTATTATAATCCACAACTAAAAATATCTATATCTACCTTTTTACAAATAAAATTCAAAATAAAAACTTGGGGGTTTTTTTTTTTCTTTTTTTTCTTTGAAATTTGTAAAAGAAATCAGAATTTTCAAAAAAAAATTGAATTATTTGTTTTGGATTCCTGCATGAATGGGGAAAATAGTACTGAATGAAGAGCTAAAGATAGAATTTTTAGTTGATTTGAAATTTGAAAATTATTGAGCTAATTAATCAAACACACTATCTTAAACCTCATTAATTACTTCAAAATTTCATCCATTTGAAATTAGCAATCAAACTATCCTGAATTAATATCAACTATAGTCTAATGATACATATATAAAATTAAAAAAGCATTAGGTAGGTAATTAGATTACATGTGAACATGACATTGGATGGTAATGATGATGATGGATGCCCATGCATGGGGAGCACAAAATCGAATAGAATCAGAAAAGGGCCAAATCTATTGAAAAGTAAACATTTTAGTTTGAAATATTAAATAAACAGTGTGGTTTTGGTTGATTTGATGAGAGAGAGAGAGAGAGAGAGAGAGAGAGAGGGTGTGAATGAATGGCACACCAATCAAAGCTCTATTTCTGATGCATCAGAAAGGGTAAAAACATGAACATCTGTTTTCACATTTCTTTTTCCCCTTCTAAATAATGGTGTATGATGCAAATTAGGGTTTTCAGAAGCACCCTCAAATTAGGGTTTTTTTTTTTTTTTTTTTTTTTTTTTTTNTTTTTTTTTTTTTTTAATGCACTTGTCCGATCATGATTTCCCAATCAACCGATCTTCTTAAATATATATATATTTCTATCATGATTCAAAGCATGGGTTTTCGAATTATATTTCAAATGGATGATGACATGACATTAAAAGAACAAAAAAATGGATGAAGGAAGAATTATAATCACCATGGAAATGGATGAAGGAAGAATCAAGCCATCTGGGTCAAAGCAGCGTTGGTGTCATTATTATCGTTGCCCTTAATAATCTGATTCCTCTTCTTCTTCTTCTTCTTCTTGTACGGAATCCCTCTGGCCTTCGCTTGACAATCCTTCACCTCTCGTAGATACATCCGAATGGCTCCATTTCCAAAAGGGTTCACCTCTGGGGATCCCCCACTCTCCTCGTAGGCAGCACGGAGTCGGCCGATCAGGGCATCCAGGCTACCCCAAGCCTGTTTCAATGGGCAAGGGCAGGGAGCAGGCGGGTCGGGCTGCCCGAAAAACACACACCCATGTGAGTGAACCCGTGTTTTTCCAAACTGATCCAGGTATCGAAGAAATTCAAGAACATGGTTATAGTTACAGTGGGATAACGGCACTGGGGGTGTTTGGTTTTTTAGATATTGCCCAAAAGTGTTCCAATCTCGTCGCTTCTGCGACTCGTAACGGCTCAAAGGAACAGCACTGGCCTGAGTGGGCTGTGGCGGAGGCTGCAGCTGTTGTTGTTGATCGACGGTGGCCGACCGAGATGACGAGCCTTCACAACCTCCTGGTCTGTCCCCTAACATGATTATGGAGGAGGAATTTTGGGAAGCAAATTAAATGAAATGACAGCCAAAAAATAAATAGGAATTTGGGTTGATGCAGAGTTGAAGAAAGATTAAAATCACATCTGGGGGTCTTTTGAGAGGACATATCATGGGCCCATTCAACCTGCTTTTCTTCCCCTCCGCCATTAACATAAATTTACTCCAACTTTATAAAGTTCCCTCCTTTTTTTTTCTTTTTTTTTTTTTTTAATTTAATTTCCACCGCATAATTAATTAGGGAGTAGGTTCAATTAATTAATTAATTAATTACTTATTTCTTTTTGTAGAATGAAATTGTCTTGTTTTGGTAAAATTCAAAGCAACAGCAATAATAGGCTTTAATTCTTTTCATTTCAATTAATAAATGAACGAACTTTGATTTATTAATAATAATAATAAAAATAAAAAAAGGTTATATTCCTTATCAACTTTTATAAAGATTGATCTCATACAATCATTATGCACGAAGACAATAATATTTTATATATTAAATTTGAGCAGCCTCGAGTCAGTGGAGATGATCGCACTGGATCTCCTCCTATAACCATAGAATCAATAATTCACTAATTTAATCTTATTATATTTTCATTAGGGTTTTACATCGCTGGCTGTAATTAAGAGAGGTGATTTGATTAATTACTATTTGTATAATTTTTTGCGCAATTAATGCAATGCTTTCTTTGGCATTAAACTTGGGTAGAGCTTGTTTTAATGGGTTAGTTAGTGTGTCGGTTTTCATAATTAATTTGGATATTTCTTTTTTCGGACGCTAAGAACAGTCATTTAACCCCTAATAAGGTAGTTGACACTAATTCACGGACAAGTTTTAAATTCTATACTTGTATTTAATATCCCAATTTTGTAGTAATTGGTTCCAATCAATTCAGTTAAGTAAACACAAGTGTAATTAATATAGCACAAAACAGAGAAGTGGAGTAGGAAGAAGAAGAAGAGGAAGAAGAAAGTGGGTATTATTTGGATTTGTTTTTTGATCTTAAAAGTTGGGAAAAGGAGGAGAGGAGACATAAAAGAGGGATGGGAGCAAAATAGGGAGACATATCTGCGTGACAATGGGTCCAAACATTAGGTTATGTGTACGATGCAATTAAGTGGTTGTTTGGAAGTGCACCCTTTTTCTTTTTTGTTTACACCTGGATTCTAAGTACCTATTCTAATATCTCTCTCTTCACCTTCACACATCTTAGAATATAATCCAGAATTTAGCCATGAATAATGGAACTACAAATGGTGGAAAGGAATACAACTACCCTTTTTTTTTTTTTTTTTTTTAATTTTTNTTGCTCTAAAACAAAAGACCTTGCGAATCAGATGGTCCAACGTATTGGGTTCAGGCTAAGCTTAATCCAACTACGCCAAGCCCGACCATGTGGGCAAAGGCCTTAAGGGTTAGGCCCATCTTGAGCCAAGTGATCTTGATATAACCCCATGTTTCAGATTTGAATTGCACTATACAAATATGAGTCTCCTAATTTTTGTTATTATGATATAAACTTTAATTGATTCTGAATTGTGCATAGAAAACGAATTATAATAATAAAACACAAAATTAAAACTAGTAGGTCAAGATAATTAATATTTTACCCGAAATGTCACAAGATTCAATTAATGATAATTAAGTATGTAGCGTATGAATATATGCAAAGTATACATCAGAGGATCTACTGTGGGACAGCTTTCTCCTAACTTTGTCCTCTATTATCTAATATTCCACAATCACACGTGGCCTGTGGGACCTATGGCTGGCTAGCGTTGAATTAAGACAAAGTTTCATCATTATTATTATTATTATTATTATTTTCTTTTTCTTTTTTTCATTCGATTAATATATATATATATATAATGTGTTTAATTGAGTGTTGAAAAAAAGTATGAGGTGGATTGGCATGTCATTCTTTACACATTCCAATTAAACAACTTTGAAGTAAATATGTATCATGCCTATAATTCAATATTCCACCGAGTGTATGTGTGTAGATCTATATACTCTTTATTGATTAGAAGTGGCTTTAATAGATGCAATTCTCTTTTTGGTGTTATGTGTCTACAAGTGACTTGAGTAGCTAATAAGAAAGTAAGTAAGATGATTCTGTTGTAGGCTTTGGAAAAGTTCAAATAAGATCTATATGAACATTATGATATCATTGAAATTTTGTTGTACAGATTATGGAATAAATTAAATACCTTCTTTTTGTAGAACACAGTTAATTAGAAGATTAATGGAATGGACACAGTATCTTAGTTATATGATTGGTGGGGTGAGCAGTGAGCAGTGAGCAGTGAGCAGTGCTGGCGGGCGGGCGGGCAGGCAGGCAGGCAAGCAAGGCGGGTAGGTAGATAGAGTGGTTGGTGCCCCTTTTTGGCAATTTTCAGTCTCAGTCTCAGTCGCTTTCTCTGATGAATGCATAATTGAATTAGTACAACCAGCTGATCAAAATTCAGACCTGATTTTTACATCACTCACGCTTTCTTCTTTCTCTCTACAAAACCAATAAACTAATAAAAATATGTATTTCTGTCTCACTTGGGGCACCATCTGAGCGTGCCCAAGCGGAGTTGGGCCACCTTTCGGCTTTTGGCCCAGTGCCTATTTGAGCCATGGTTGAGTTGGTTGGTGCTGAGGTCCACTTGGTCTGTTTTGGGCCTGTTTAGACAGTTGCAGGAAGAGAGCAACCAAGGGAAGAAGAGTTGCCAACGCCTGATTCCTATTTAGAAAACCAAACTTACCATAATTATAATAATAATGGAGTTGCCAAGTAAAAGAAGATTTGCAAGGAATCATATGGATTGGAGCTTATTTGATCGAGAAGTCCAACCAGCACTGTGTTTGGTAAGGATTGTTGGGTAAAATTCAACCCTTTACGACTATTCGATAGAATCTAAAGTCATTTAGATATGTTTTTAGGTAAAGGTGTTTGAGACTTTGAGTTAGTGATTATGATCAGAAACTGAATCATTCGCGTTGTGATCATCGCTTCTAGACTAATATCAGAGGATTCGTATGCTCTATTTGGTAGAGAAGTTAAATTTGAATATGGGATGGTAGGGTTATGTGTTGCATAGCTTTCTCCAACTTTGAAGTAATTAAAGAGAAGCACTCAAAAATAAAGGATGCCTTTTTGTGTTGTTTTTATTGCATATAAAAACTTGCTTTGCTGGTTGACATAGATAAAGAAGAATCTTGTATATTAAAAGAAAAATATATCCCCCATATCAAAACCTGCTTTCTTTCCTTATCATATAATTTAATTTGCAATATGAAAGAAATAAAGATAGATAGATAGATACTTTGAACACTTTGTCCATACCACTAAATTTGACGTTTAATATCAACAACAAAACTTCATCACCACCCATTGGGTTTCAACCATAAAAAAAAAAAAAGCAGGCTTTTTGGAGGATGGATATATCAACAAAGCTCTCAACTTTAAGAATCAAACCAACTTTAAGAACAATCTCATCCCCCAAAGCTAAGAGAGAAAAAGAAAAAGAAAGAATTATGTGAAACTTAAACTAGAAGAAGGACACCGGATGCACCATTTATTCCTAAACTTCTTTTCCTTTTTCTTTCATAAAGAATGGAAGATTAATCAAGAGCCAAATTCCAATAACAAAAAGTTCGTTTTTTTTTTCTTTTTTTTTTTTTTTCCTCTTTATTGATAGAGAAGCGCGTGATGATGACATGAAGCAAATGATCTATACACCATACCAATTTCAGTAATTGGCGTCTGTTTAGTACCATTGATTCTCATGTTTTATCAACCACTTTTACTTCCATCACTTCCATCTATATATAAACCCCTTTCCCTATATCTCTTCTCTGCACAAATCTACCCATCAAAACAAATAAACTCCCTCTTTCTCTCTGTTTCATCATATATGGCTGAGGTTCACTGTAGCAACACTGGTGGAATTAAGCTCTTTGGCACCGTCATCAATTTACAGACCAGAAGCATCAAGGAGGAGCCGGAGAAGGGTGGTGGGGGTGGCGATCAACCAGAGATGAAGAGGCCGGAGAAAATAATTCCATGTCCTAGATGTAAGAGCATGGACACCAAATTCTGTTACTTCAACAATTACAATGTTAATCAGCCCAGACATTTCTGCAAGGGTTGTCAAAGGTACTGGACGGCAGGTGGGGCGCTACGGAACGTGCCCATCGGAGCCGGCCGCCGGAGAGCCAAGCCGCCGCTGCCGAATTGTCGAATCCTTTCCGGAGAGCTTCCCGAGGATTATGGGCAGCTTTACGATGCTGCTTCTGGGATTATTCATCAGCTTGAATTGGATGCGGTGGAGGGGTGGCATTTCACGGTGGCGGAACAGGATTTCGCCCAAGTTTTTCCTCTCAAACGCCAGAAGATTATCGGTCAACACGGTCAAACGTCTTGAATTAACCCCATCTTTTTGTGGATGATTTAATGTGGAAAATAGAGAGGTATACAGTTTTAAATTTAGTGGATATATGATTGTGTACATATGGTTAACGATGATGATCGATGATTCATATTGCCGGATGGGCGATGTGGCTTGAGATTATGAATGATAAATTAAACATATATAGGAGAAAGAAAGAGTAAATTGAGCATTGGATTAAAATAAATAGAGTTTATTAAAGAGGGTAGAGTGCATACATTAGATAAGGAGAAGCAGGGCAGGGCAGGGCAAGTCAGGGCGGGGTTAATAATATTGTTTAATGGAATAGGGAATACAGAATACAGAGAGTGGGGGGCTCAAACAAGAAGGCCAGCCTCATCGTATCCAAGCTGACGAACAACCTCCTTGCACCCGGGATCGGACTCCTTCCTCATGAAGCCCAGTGGGTTGGCTTGACGAACATGGCTTATGATACCATTGTTGGCAGTGATGCTGACTCTGGCCCGATGAGTAAATCCATCACTAGGAAGCTCACTGCATTCCTCCTCGCTACTCTTCACCAGTGACACTTCGCAAATCTCCTCCTCACGGTCTCCCTCCACTTCAATGCGGTATTTTCCGTTGTTGTCGGTCTCCGCCTCCCTACTCAGCGTCACGTTTCCTCCTTCCTCCTCCCGGCATTCCAACTTCACCTTTGCTCCTGGTAACCAATTCAATCATTTAAGAAACCCAAATACACAACGTAGGATACACAACTTACTTACCTTCCAAGAATGTGCTGATGCGGGTGATGATCTGGATGCGGCAGGTGTCACAGTAAACACGCCCGTCGACGAAGAAGCGATCTTTTTCGGAGAGGGAGACGTCGAGGAAGGAGAGGAAACAGAGGGCAGAAAGAAAGATGATAGCAGCAGAGGATTTTGCCATTTTTATTATGATTGTACCCCTGCCCTGCCCTGCCCCTGCTTCTTTTGTTCGAAGGATAAAATTGATGTGAAATTGAGAGGAAGAGTGATTTTAATGATCGGAAATGGAGGTCATTTTATAGGACGAGATTCATTGATTACCGGAGTTGGTTGAGATTTTGTGGATGAAACGACTTAATAAATTACTATTTTTTCTATAATTAGAAATACACCTCAACACTATTACAAAGCAGTCTAATCATATCATTCTAAATACCATAATTACATTTAAAATACGTTACATACTTAATCTTCTATCAACCTTAACCAAATCACATATTTGATACAATAAATAAATAAATAAATAATTTAAAACATATATCATATATATATATATATAATTTAAACGGAACAATTAGTATTTAAGCTTTGAATAAATAATTTTTAGAAAATAATATCAATATGTTAAAATATATATTTTGTATCTAAAACTATATATACAAGGGGAGGTAGTCTATAAAATTATTTATTTTATTTCAAAATATAAAGATTTTTTTAAACAAAAAATGATGATTTTATTATTTTTCTAGAATTAAAAAAAAGTCTTAATTAGATAAATGAATTAAAAATGTAAAACTATTAAAAAAAATACCAAAATTCTTTCTCTTAAGCGTCTTGCGATTTACGAGGCAAAATTACAGGGCCAGACGGAATCTACTTCTTCTTGTTTAGACTTCCCCCATCGACAAAGGAAATACAGCGAGAAGAAGAAGACTATGGCCGCTAACGATAAGGGATCTATATTGCAATTCGCACCATTCCAAAGCTTGGTGGACGAAGGATTCTGGCATAGACTCTCTTCCTTGAAGCTCAATGAACTAGGCATCGACGATTCCCCTATTCCAATCACTGGTACGCTTCTTCTTCTTCTTCTTCTTCTTCTTCTCATTCTTTCTTTCTTTATTTGTTGTGTGATTCCCGATTATTAGAGGCCACAAATTATGGTGTCAACGATTTCGTATTTCAGTTGATCTCATGACCTAAAGTCAGGTCTTGACTCCAAATCAAACTCTTTGACGAGGAAAGAATGTTGGTTAATCAATGTGATTAAGCGGAATCATATATTTGATGAACATACTGTTTGAATTTGAATACTTGTTTGTTTTGGATATCCTTTAAATTCTAACTTCTGATAATATGTAGTTTGATTTTGCTTATATGCAATGGTTCTCTCTGCAACCAGAAAATAAAATGAAAGATACATAATTTGGATCTTTATACTTCGTCAATGCATTAGCATTCTTTAGATGGCTTACTTTGGTTATTCACAGCGCGTATGTATTAAGACAATCAAGAACCATCTCCTTGTAGGTTTCTTTGCACCTTGTGCACATTCTCAAGTGTCAAATCATTTGACGCTTCTATCTGAGTCATTGCCTTCCGAAGTAAGCAGCGAATCATCAGCACCATTAACTACTAAAGGCAACAGGAATAGGTGCTCTGTTCCTGGAATTCTATACAATACAAATACTGTGGAAAGCTTCCATGCCCTTGACAAGCTAAGCTTACTAAAATCTGAAGCAAAGAAGGTATATTACGCTCAATGATTTTCATTTCTTGGATACAGTACACGGGCAGTGGCAATTTCTATTTTTTGTTTAGGATAAAGTTATTACATCACAAAATCTTGCAGATTGTTTGCGTTAAGTTTGTGTTACAAGCTCAATTCTCCATTGTCGTGACTAGATTTGGGAGGATATTCTCAGCGGAAAAGCTATAGAGGATAGTTCAGTACTTGCAAGATTCCTTTTGATCTCATTTGCAGACCTGAAGAAATGGAACTTTCACTATTGGTTTGCTTTCCCTGCTCTTGTTCTCAATCCTCCAGCAACTGTAGTTGAACTGAAACCTGCTTCACACTGGTTTAACTTGGAAGAAGTATGCTAGATTTTAACTATGTCTATATCCTGTTGTTAAGTGTTCAAAAAGCTATTGCAATTTTTATATTTATATTTTGTTTTAAATATATAGGCTGAATCAGTTTCCTCAAGTTTTGCTCAGTGGCGCAGCTCAAACCTAACTTCTGGTAGGCTTGCGTTCTTCGCTGTTTCAGAGTTTTATAGATTACAAGTAAAGTTTTGGTTTTTTACTGTATAATTTTCATCCTGCTGCAGACATACCTTTTTTCTTGGTGAATATTGATTCAAGTTCTCAAGCTAGCATTAAGCATCTGAGAGATTTTGAAGCCTGCCAAAACAATGGGGAAAAGGTCTGTTGGGGTTACTCTTCTAGTAAGGAAAGTAGGCTTTTACTAGACAGATAGTTCCATTAGATAGTTTGGTGATTAAAAGTGCCATGAGCTCTCATGACCATACACTTATTGATGAAACTTTCTTATAGCCTGTCTAGTCTCTTCTTGCAGCTTCTTTTTGGCTTTTATGACCCCTGTCATCTTCCAAATAATCCTGGTTGGCCTCTTCGCAACTTCCTAGCTCTAATTTACTCGAGATGGAATCTGAAGTCGGTGAACTTTTTATGCTACAGAGAGAACCGTGGTTTTGCAGATCTTACTTTATCTCTTGTTGGTAAAGCTTTGATTGATGATACCCAAGGTAGTAAAAGAAATTTGTAGCAGCGCCAGTTTTTTCTCTAACCCACAAAGTAGCTCAGCCAACTTTTTCTTCTTCTTTTTTCTGTAGGGTTTAGAGATCAACAATGCATGCCTAATGTGGTTGGATGGGAGTTGAACAGAGGGAAGAAATGCCATAAATCTATTAACCTTGCAAAATCCATGGACCCAACTCGGTATATTTCTATGTTCCAGGCATTTTGGTCGAGGAAGATGATGTGCAGTTATTGACTGATATGTACATTGTTGACAGGTTAGCTATATCAGCTGCAGATTTGAATTTGAGACTAATGAGGTGGCGTGCTTTGCCTTCTTTAAACATAAACATCTTGTCTTCTCTCAAGTGTCTCTTGCTTGGGGCAGGTACTCTTGGATGTCAGGTTGCTCGTATGCTTATGGTGAGTGCTTTGTAGAAAGTTGTACTTGTAGTTAGTTTCTATCTATTTGTTGACAGGTGACTCATTTGTAGGCATGGGGAATACGGAAAATTACACTAGTTGACAGTGGAAGGGTAGCTATGTCGAATCCATTGAGGCAATCACTTTACACAATGGAGGACTGCCTCAATGGTGGTGACTTTAAAGCCGAAGCAGCAGTTAAAAGTCTCAATCGAATTTTTCCTGCCATGGTAAAATTTGATGCATGACCCCAGCAGAGAGAAAATTACCTGATTTTATCATTTTATTCATTTGTGGTTTTTCTTTTCCTTTAAAAAAAAACTAGGAAGCCGAAGGTGTTGTGATTTCCATACCAATGCCTGGGCATCCTGTTTCAGACAATGAAGCAGCCAGCATGCTTGATGATTGTAGACGACTCGATGATTTAATTAATTCTCATGATGCAGTTTTCTTGTTGACTGATACTAGGGAAAGTCGGTGGCTTCCTACACTTCTATGTGCCAATACAAACAAGGTATATTTTTGTTGAAGAAATTGTGTATAGGCTTCTCATACTTCGCATTTCAATTTATAATGTATTTTACTGGTTTGCAGGTTACAATCACCGCAGCTTTGGGGTTTGATAGTTTCTTAGTTATGCGCCATGGAGCTGGTCCTTCTGGTTCCTGCCATGATTCCACATCTCAAACCAATATGGCCAATNTGTTCTTGCAGTCAACTGCCAATCGCACATTGGATCAACAATGCACTGTTACTCGCCCAGGGCTTGCTCCCATTGCGTCAGCCATTGCAGTTGAACTTCTGGTTGGAATTTTACATCATCCCGAAGGGTAAGCCTTCTCAGACAGTGGTGGTAAAGGCTTGAAATTTCTTTGTGTCTTGACTACTGAAAAGTTGCTTAGGTGTGAGAAGTCGAGTTAATGGGGGTTTATACTTGGTTTCAGAGGTGTTTGACAATGCCTTATTGGTCTTTACTCCAAATTGTACAGAATATATGCTGAATGTGAACTGTCGAACTCTGGAGCTTCTGAGCAACCTCTGGGTATCTTGCCCCATCAAATTCGAGGCTCCCTCTCACAGTTTTCTCAGATGACACTTGTTGGCCGTTCATCAAATACTTGTACAGCTTGCTCCAGCCTGGTAAGTTAATGCCACACACAAAAACGCACAAAGACACACACACACACACACACAAAAAAAAGTTGATTCAAACATTTCAATCATTCGTAGACCTTGACGTTTGGATTTTGGGACTAGCATAATCGACCTAATTAGAGATGTAGAAGAAAATGGATTCAGTTATTTTACCTGCTCGTACCAATCCAATATCCAATTATTTTGGACATTTGAATGGTTCAAACAGTTGGATTAGGTGGTAACTCTCCAAAGTGATACAACTGTCCTCGCGAAAATTCCTTCCAACACCATTTCCTCTTGAAGCACGCTCATACAAAGATTATTGAATTTAACTGAAGATGTAATGGCTGCAACTCTGGGAACAATGATATCAAATATGGAAAGAGTTTCAGTTTCTGAACCACTAAACCAGGAAGGTCATTCAGTAATAGTCTAGAGAGGATGTAGCCTGAATCTACTAGAAGTTTCTTCTCTCATTTTCTAAACCTGTTTATTTTAAGGAAGATTAAGCTTAACAGGTTCAATTGCTGAATGCTTCTTGGTTTGTTTTCCCCTTCTTTTAATATCAAGCATGATTCATGATGATATTCGTTCTGCAGGTTGTATCTGAATATCGTAATAGGGGCATGGATTTTATTCTTCAAGCGATCAACCATCCAACTTATTTGGAAGATTTGACCGGACTTACAGAGTTGATGAAATCAACTAGCTCTTTTCAACTGGACTGGGACAATTACACAGATGGTAGTGGTGATGATGATGATGGATGTATCGAAATTTGATGCAGACATTCAATGTATTGTATAACATCAATTCAATAACATTTTTTGTACATAAGGCACTGACTTAAAAATCAAATTCCAAATTTAGTATTTTTCTTGAATCCTTCTAGTTAGTCATGTATGTGTCTTGCAGATGGTTCTTTCTTGGTTCAATACATAACTGTGTTCAAATTTCATTGTCTATAGCTATTGCAAGTTCGACTTTTCATCTTCTAGCTCATATAAACAGAAATTGTTATAGTGATATCAATCCATTCGTCAACCAAATTTCATTATCTATAGCTATTGCAAGTCCGACATGTTTTTTTTTTTTTTTTTTTTTTTNATTTCCTACCAGTAGTACTCTTACTGTCTATTTAAAAGAAAGAACAAAAAAAGGATGAAAAATACATTTAATGAACAAATATGGAATCTGGATGTTACATTAAATACGACAGCCTCTTGGTAGATTCGGGATTCATATTTCAGAAATTTGTTCCCTTTTCTTGGTGTAGCTTTACCGACAACATCTTTTATATATATTTAAGACATTAAATTTACTTAATCACAATTAATTTTCAGAGATCTGGACGCCTCGATTATTACACAAATTCTTCCCCGAAGCTAAGCTGATTCAAACTATTATTTTAAGATGAAAAAATTAGCATAAGGTTAGACTAATTATATAATTAGGCGATCAAAACAATAATAATAATTAAGAGACTGTGTTTCTAATACCATAGAGTATTAGCGGTATCCTTCGTACGTTCTTTCTTGTTCTTTTTAATTGAAATCGTTCATTTAAAATTTAAATATGCGACTGTTGAGAGGAGGCATGGGATGATATTAAGTATTGAGTTCGGGGGGGTGCATGTGCCTTCATTTCCCTCTGTTTGCTTCTCTATATCTCTCTCATAATTCATTCAATCTTCATTTCTTTCTCTGGTCATGAACCCCATGTCCTCCATTTCTTCTTCTTCTTCTTCTCCTCAAACTCCCATTTGGGTTTACTCAAATGTGAAGCACCGGTTCTTCAATCGAATCCGAAGATTCCTCTGTTCCAAAACGCCCAACAAACCGTATGTCTCGCCCACTCATTCAATCACTACTACACCCAAAATCACAGCAACTAGTAATGAAGTTTTACAAGTTGCAGGTGCTGATTGGAACTGTAGTGGCGGAGTTAGCGGTGGTGCCGATGAATCCGCGGCGGCGTTACGAAGGACGGTGAAGAAGCTCCACTTCGGGAACTGGGAAGAGAAGGAGATTGCAGCCGACGTGATTGGAAAAATGTCTAAAGAGGACGTGAAGGTGAAGAAATTAGTGGTGGAACTAGGGGTTGTGCCGGCCTTGGTTTCAATGGTGGCGTCCGATGCCATGGGGCGGCCGGAAGTGGCTGTGAAAGCGTTACTTGAGCTTGCCAAAGGAAGCTTCGAGTAAGTCACTTAAAATCCTTCAAAATTTTCTGCTCCCTGTTTTATTACGTGCATCCATGTGTGAGTGTTCTGTATTTTACATTGAAAAACTTTCCCAGTAGTAAATAGAAATTATGGATTTCCATATCAATTTGAAGACAGAACCTTACTCAAAGACGTGCAGCAATGAGGATTTCCTCGATATTCCAAATTTGGAAAAAAGGGTATACATAAACATAGACAACCAAAAGCTCCCATATATTAATTAAAATAGAGAGAGGAAATTTTTTAAGGATATGGGTCAACTCTATATTCTGGCAAGATAGCCATGTGCTTAGTGCAGTGAAGTTTTGGATCTGTCTTAATTGAAATCAGAATCAAATGGTTAGTTTGCATCATAATAATAAAAAAGATGTTCGCTGTTAGTTTATGTAATTGTATATTGAGTTTGTGGGTTAGTCTTTTACCTGCCTCTAAAGTCTGAACCGTTGTGGCCAAAGTCAGCATTTGCCATTTGGCCTGACTTGTGTTTTTTCAAGAATCTCTTCCAAAAGTTGGACTTATTGTTCTTTGTTTGTTCTATTCTTTAGGAACAAAGCCCTCATGGTGGAGGCAGGAATCTTACACAAACTTCCAAGTGACATCCGAGCCATGGATGAATCAGCAAAGCACGATTTTGCAAGACTGTTGTTGTCACTGTCGTCTCTGATAAATTCCCATTTCACTACTGCCTTACAGACGAATGAAAATGCCATCCCATTTATTGTGGAGATTCTAGATTCAACCTCAAATTTCGAAACCCAAAAATGTTGCATTGAAACTCTGCATAACATCTCCACAGTTCTAGAAAATGTAGGGCCTCTGGTCTCAAATGGTGTGGTGCACACCCTCTTGAAAATGTCCTCATCGAAAGCCCTTTCACATAGAGCCCTCGCAGCATTGGGAAACTTGGTGGTGACTTCACAAGGAAAGAAGGCTATGGAGAGCAGTCCAATGGTCCCGGATGCCCTCATAGAGATTATGACATGGGAGGACAAACCAAAATCTATCGAGTTTTCCGCTTATATCTTAATGATATTGGCTCATCAGAGCTCAGAACAGAGAGAGAAGATGGCGAAGTCGGGTATTGTTGCAGTGCTTCTTGAAGTGGCATTACTAGGCAGTCCATTGGCTCAAAAGAGGGCACACAAGCTGTTACAATGGTTTAAGAATGAGAAGCAAGGAAAAGTGGATCCACATTCTGGGCCACAGACGGGTAGAATAGTGATTGGGTCGCCTGTAAATCAGAGAGAGGCTCAGGAAGGGAGGAACATGATGAAGAATTTGGTGACACAGAGCTTGTACAAGAATATGGAGTTGATTACTGGACGGGCCAATGTGGGAGATCCAGCAAATCTCAAGAGATTGGTCATTAGCACCAGTTCTAAAAGTTTACCTTTTTAATCTCTGATGTTAACTCCTGTGCTCCATAATTTTTTCATCAGAAGCACAAAAATACCCCAACATAGCAGAAGAAAGCGAGCATCTTCTAGTGAAGCAAGAAATGAATTTTCAGAAAGGGCTCTCATTTTTGTTGTACAGCTTTGATCATGTGGAAAAATAAAGAAGAGATAAGAATTTTTTTTGTTCCATTATTATAAGAATAGAGCTTTCATAAACTCGACTCGAGTTTTCAATCTATTGCTCTTCTTGTTCTCGTGAAATTTGGTATAGTTTTCAATCTATACACCAGAAGTTTAAATGTCAATGACAATTGCATTTTAATATAATAAACTACAGAGTAGGCTCAAACAAGAACAATTTTAGAGAGAAACTGATACGATTCAGATTTCAGACCTAAACATTAATGACGAGAAGGCCTAACATTAGATGAGAAACAACAAACCTGAAGCATCAGTGTATATATTCCAGTTCAGAGGAGATTTTCAAATGAGCAATGGGAAAGTATGAATCACATAAGCTAGTCCAATCCAGTAATTTGCAATCCAGTAATTTGAATTTAACATTGATAATCTGAGTTAAGGAACATTCAAATGAATCAATAACAAAGCATAATATAATATAATGAGCTATCTTGAGCAGTCATTCGAAGAGTGAATTAGACAACATTGCCTAATTTACCTTAGAAATAGTTAAAGCGAGAAAAGCTTAAGCACGCTTTCCGCTGCTAGGGTTGGACTTTGTGCAGAGAACCTTTCTACCCTTGGCACGTCTGCGCTTTAGAACAGCTCTACCATTGGTGGTTCGCATTCGTCGGCGAAAGCCATGAGTCCGAGCTAAGGATTTACGCGACCTGTTTCTTTTGGTCTGACATAATGCAGCCTTTCCAGCCCTAACCACTAAGCTCCGACGCTTTCCTTGTCCGACCCCAATTTTAGGACTCCAATCCAAACCCAACGACAAGCCTGCAAATGAGTAGTTCTTTCCCATAAAGTTAATGTTACAAAATCTATATCAACAGAACTAACTACCGCTAGAGAAGCGCCGCAATGTTGCAGGAAGCGGGGCATAGTCTTTCCCCTCAACAAGTAAAACACAACGGATAATTCACTCACAATTCGGTTACCGGAAAGAATAAAAAGGAAAATACAAGAGAATTCATAACAAATCGAATGCAAGCATGAAGTTATCAAACCCAACGACCTTGAACGTATACAATTCGAAATGCAAGGGCCCTAGAAAGTAATAAACGCACAATACAGCAAATAAATACTTCAGCGAACTACTTCCTATAAACTCCATTACATTGGCAAATGAGGAAGCAATAATGCGAAATCATTAAATCACTCGAACTAATTCATAAATTGGAGTGAAAGAATCCCTCACCTGAGAAAGATGATTTACACGAAAGGGAGGAAGAAGGAAGAAACGAACAATGAAGCAGTCCAGGACGGGCAGAAGCGTTGTTTGCGGTATTTAGAGATATGGAGGAACTTCTAGAACCAGTGGAGAATACAAGTGAAGCTGAAGGAACGCGGACGGTCGAAACACATAGGGACGAAATTACCGATATCGCTGCCATTGTTAGACTGACTGTGTTTCCCCCTTTCAGCTAATTTTGGTTCGGAGGAAGAAGGAGCCTTATCCTGATATGGTTGTTCTGATCGCGTCGGGTTTCTCACGATCCCTTATTACGACCGCACCCGAACAGGCCCAATTCAAGATCCATATGGGCTCTTTAAAGCCCATCATATCTTGAAAGCCCATCACTCATTAGCTTCACACGTGTGTATATTTAAAAGGGAAAAATAAAAAACCACTTTTAACCATCAACTTCATTCATATCCAGGTTATATTATTTGTGAGCATAAGTAAGAACCAACTCATTCATCTTACAGAATTATGAATAACAAAAAATATCAACACATATTTATAATTATCCTCGGTAATATAAGATGTAATTTCAGTCACAAAAATAAAGTTTGATTAATCTAGAAAGAAGATCTCATAAACAAAGTCGACGGATAGCAACAAAACGTCACAATGAATAATCTAGAAGGTAATTCAACTAGACCAACTTGATGTGATAATACTTTACCTCTTTTCTATATCTACAGAGAGAGACGAAGAAAGCAACTATTGGACAATTTATGGCACCATGCCTGAGAAATTTATGATGATGTTGGAAACTTTAAAAGCTATTTGTGATTAAGAAATATAGGATAATTTTTGTGTTCATAGCCATAAGGATCAGAGCTGAGTGGTTGAATATACCTAATATGTACTCTAATATTTCAATATGAAGCAGAGAACAATATTTTTATATTAATTTAATGATGATGTGTAAAAAGATTAATACAAGCGGACTAAGAATTATATAATGGAGGGGAGGGTGAACATCATTGGGTAAATATGATAGTTGTGATGAGTAATAGATGTTTGGCGAAACACGCCTGAAAAGCATACAAGTGTGTTCTTTTGTGAAATATTCTGTGCAGTTTGATTGAAAATAAAGGAAGGAGTAGGCTCACCAAATTGCACTCGTAAGTGGGCCTCCAGCTTCAAATGAAGACAGCTACACTAGCCCACCAGCAGCAGCAGCAGCAGCCTTATTTGAAATGATAGCAGATTGACCATTTTTAGAGGATAATTAGTTACACATTTGTTTGCCTAATTCTAAATCTTAATTTTGAACAACCTGTGGGGAACCCACAACTTTAATCAACTTTCTAACACCAAATTACTACTAACTTAACCAAACATTGATTGTGTTCCTTAAGCTTGTTCATTGATGAGCATGACCAATTAGGAGGCTCCAATCATTCATAATCACCCACCCACCCTCTTTTCTTCCTTTATATCCAAACTCTACACAAACAGATCTTTATTTTATATGGGAATATTTTTAAATTTTACTGTTAATTCATTCTCAATTGAAAATCCTGTTTTCCGTCGCTATTAATTAAGATAAAGACTTTTTTAGAGCAGTGCAAATGGGTCAACACTCGATTTAAGGAGTGATGCAGTTATTACGCGCAGTGCTATAAAACCCACTTAGGCAAAGTGCTAAGACAGCAATAAATTCATCAATGGAGGCCTAAACTTCTTGTGAAACTCGAATATTAATTGAAAAACTGATGAACAAAATAAAATTTTAAAAAATTAATTATGAAATAAAAGTTTGAGAATTGCATGCGACCTAACTCGGTCTGTGTTTGGAAGGTTGTTTGGGAGGTGGGGCTGGCGGCTCAGAGCCTCAGACCCATTTTTTTCGTACGATCCTTGTCTTTAAAGCTCATAAATTATAAGCTCTTCATTTAAATTTTTATGTTTATTGCAAAATTTTAATTCCTTACGTCAGTATTTATAAAAATCACTGTAATTCCAATTCTCAACTTATTTATATATATATATATATAAAAAGGGTCGTTATCTTAATTTCTTTTTGACTTTCATACCTATGAAAGCAAAAGAATAGCCCCAAGTTAATCGTGTGGTGCTCACTTTACCATAATTAATTCCTACGTAGCTGTAATAAAGTACATTCTACGTTATTTAATTTCATAAATATAATTTATTAGATAAAACATAAGATATAATTCAAGGCTCAAACAATATTAAATGTTAAAAAAAATGAGAGAAAGTAGAAGAAATAGAAGCTGGATTTTTGTTGAAGAAGCACACTCCATCCAAAATGAGGGTAATAATAAAAAAGAGCCTCTTAACTTATCCAGTAAGGATATCTTTTGATTTGAATATGTGATAAAAGTTTATCATACATAAGAACATCAACATAGCTTTAGCAACACGTTAGGCTGATGGGACATACTTGATTCCACCAAATCATTCAAACTCATTTTGATCCTAACTTTGGAATCCTGTAATACATGTAATTGCATTGATATATTATATGGATATTTGAATGAAGAAACTAAAAGGTAGAATAAAAAAATAAGAAATAAAGTTTGGTAGTTAGATAACCAAAACATCATTGAGCCATGTGCATCATTGCTTGGTGGGTAATATGCTATGGCCCTCGATGTGCAAACCAGCGCACTGCAACTCACTCTCAATTTCAACTCCCACAATTGTATTTGCTTCATCAATCCAGCCAAGATAATTCAATTCCCAGCTCATGGAATAAAGTTTTAAAAGATTTAAATAATAGTAATGATAATGATAATGATAATGATAATGATAATAATCAGGCTTTTCTCTTGTTTGTCTCTATATAGACCCACTTGCTTCTTTCTATTCTATTTCTATTCCCCAAAGCTCCCCTCCCTTTCTTTTCAGTCAGAGCCCAAAATCTGAGATGGGTTTTCGATTCAGAGCTCTGTCTCTCCTGCTTTTACAACTTCTGTTTCTCTTTTTGCTTGGAGCTGCTAAAGCTGAGGATTTCTATAACATAAGCAATATGGGAAGTAGCAAGCAAGGGAGGGGGTGCAATTTGTTCCAAGGCAAATGGGTTTTTGATCCTTCTTTGCCTCTTTATGAATCTTCAAACTGTCCATTCATAGACCCTGAGTTTAACTGCCAAAAGTATGGCAGACCAGATCGATCTTACCTCAAGTACACTTGGAAACCTGACTTCTGTGATCTTCCAAGGTACTACTCCTCCATTCTTTTCTTTCCTTCTTGTAAGGTTTTCCATTTTTAGCCAATCCTGCTCTCCTTGCAAATGTCAAGCTTCCTTCTCTGAAAATGTGGGAGCAAAATCAAAGCAGCTATCTCTGTCTGTCTAAGAAAATGTGTTCATTTCTTTGAAGGTTTAATGGGTTGGAGCTTCTGAGTAGGTGGAGAGGGAAGAGGATAATGTTTGTAGGCGACTCACTGAGTCTGAACATGTGGCAATCCTTGACATGTATGATCCTAGCGTCGGCACCAAAAGCCAAAATCTCCATAGTCAGGAGGGAATCACTCTCTACTGTGATTTTCGAGGCGAGTTCTTTCCCCTTTTTCTTTTTCTCCAATTTTCTGTTTCAAAATCTCCCACTTCACAGTATACTAATTGTCTGCTTGCTTTATTCTCTATTCTTTATTCACTTTTTCAAAAGCTGTTTTTCGGGTTCTCCTGCAAGAGTACAAAACAAATAATATCACAAAACCATATGCAAACAATGATAACATTAATAATAATAATAATAATAAACACGAATAATAACTTTCTGTTCAATAATTTATAATAATATACCTAACCAATGAAGAAGAGGGAACAATCTGGTGTGTGCAGGAGTATCGAGTAAGCTTGCTTCTTCACAGAACGCCCTACCTTGTGGACGTAGTGAGAGAGAAGGTTGGACGAGTACTAAAGCTTGATTCCATTGAAGGAGGCAATGTGTGGAAGGGAATGGACGTGCTCATATTCAACTCTTGGCACTGGTGGACCCACACTGGAAGATCCCAAGCGTAAGATCAACCTCTTTTTTTTCTTCATCATGCTGATGTGGTTGGTGATGGTAAGGTAAAATCTGACGGTTGCGAGTGCTGTTGCTCAGGTGGGATTATGTGCAAGTAGGAAATGCAGTGAAGAAAGATATGGATCGTCTGGAGGCCTTCTATCAAGGGCTGACCACCTGGGCAAGATGGGTGGACATGAATGTTGATCCAAGCAAAACCAGAGTCATTTTCCAGGGAATCTCCCCCACTCATTATGAGTAAGTAAAAATCACGCCTGTCATCGGAGGTCTGTAAAAGTGTATACATGAAAATGGAAATTGACATGCAAATCACTTTTCATCTGCCGACGAAAAACAATGTCCTACTTATGTCTGCCTATTTAATGCATTGCTATTCCTCCTTTTCTTTTTAACTATTTTGCTGTTGAGCAGTAATTTTCACACCAGAAAACTACGTTAGTTATACCTGCTCAACTAGTTTCTGCAGAATTTAAGAATATAACTTTGTTTTTCTTTCTCAACTGGAAAAATTGATGTTAATACTTTTTACCAGGGGAAAGGATTGGAACCAACCAAGGAGGAGTTGCAATGGAGAAAGCGTACCGCTCTCAGGGTCACTGTATCCAGCAGGGGCGCCACCCGCGGTGGAAATTGTGAAGAGAGTGCTGAGTAGAATAAGGAAGCCCGTTTTCTTGCTGGACATCACAACGTTGTCGCAACTCCGGAAAGATGCACATCCCTCTACTTACAGCGGGGAAGGCGGAGGAACAGATTGCAGCCACTGGTGCCTTCCCGGCTTGCCCGACACTTGGAACCAGCTTCTCTATGCAGTTTTTACCATGTGAAGGCCAAGCCTGAAACACTTGGGGTTCTTTTCGTCTCTGCAATTCCTCACAGGAAGTGTTAGAAGAAAGAACTTCATTCATTTAATTAACCACCTTAACGGGAATTGGAAGAAAAAAAAAATGTAATGGCAACAAAGCAATTGTACAAAGTAATTGATGATTTTATTTGTTGCCGTTTCAGAAAATTGTTTCAAATCGATAAGGAAAGAATACAAGTGATATGGTATCAAGATGGCATCTTGCTTGGTATTAAACTGGAATAAAGTACTCTATTGCACATCTTTAAGATATGGGTCCGATTGAATCATTCCACGAACTGGATAAGGTCAGTTCGTTTAATGATCATAGATGTTGATAACCAAAAAATGAGTTTGAAACAGTATATTGCAGAACGTTGAAACCAAGAAATACTAAAATTGAGCGATTAATCGAGCCCAGAAATAACCCTGCGGTTCTAGCAATATCTCCAAGGAAACTGAAACATCAAGCATAACTAACTGTATGGTTACAATCAAAGATGACTGATAAATAATCCTCAAGGTCTTCGAAAGGAATATAAGGCAACAAGAATTAGTAGCCAACATATACGGCGGCATTTACTATGTAACAGTCATCATTTTTGTCTCCCATTTCTTCCACATGCACACCACTGGAGCATATTAAGCCACCATCGACAACCTCAACATTCAGAATCTTCCCACTGCAGTAAATCAAATGATGGAAAGAGTCAATAATCTTCCGAAAACGATAGTTTAGAGGTGTTCACTATCATCCGTGGGAGATAATGTTAGTCAATTCAAACAATCTTTCTTATTAACATGGTATTTCAAAATAACTGGTTCCAAGAGTACTAAATCGAAATAGCAGACCAACAGAAAAGCAAGCAACAGGGTAGTTAATCATGATTCGCACAGAAAAATAAAATTTGAAGCCAAATTGATGAAGTTAGTTACTAGACTACTGATCAACTTCTACATGTTTGTACAATCCACCCACTCTGGAGGTTACAGCACAAGTAGCTCAGAAGAATTTGGAAAAGACTAAAAGGATATTGTGGTGGCGAACCCAGAGGACAAAGAAAGGAGCATTTAGCTTGACAGATTATCAGGGCAAGATGAAGCAGCTCTCAGAGAATCTTGGCATGATTGGAAAAGGAATCTAAACCTCAGACTTCATCATCTCTGTTACAGGCTTATAGCTGGCTTAGGGGCTGAATACACTCCTATCAGATCAATCTAAGAGACAGAACTTATTTGGCAGAGCCTAGAATTAAAATGATAATAA
Source organism: Cucurbita pepo subsp. pepo (assembly GCF_002806865.2). NCBI lineage: Eukaryota > Viridiplantae > Streptophyta > Magnoliopsida > Cucurbitales > Cucurbitaceae > Cucurbita > Cucurbita pepo. The sequence goes on along the minus strand of NC_036656.1, from coordinate 7,288,925 downwards.
TAAATAACCTAGATCCCAAGCAAGTATCTAGTCCTTTAAAACTGAGAAATGACATATGAGTGCCTAGGGCCCTCGATTAGAAAAGAACCTAGTAAGCATCTCTATTTTGAGTCTTTGACATGTGATAAGAACGAACAGTTCGGAGATTAAGGATTATTTATATCATCTTGGCCCACCAACAGAGAATCCTCACAGCCTCAATCCCTCTGCTGTCTATCTCCTCAAAAAACTTCAAGTGATCAAGTCAGCCGAGGTTAAGTATAGAAAGTCTGTTGATAGCCATAACATTAGTAAAAGGCTTGGAACTAAAGTAATTGAGCATAAATAACGCCTCTTTGAATTGAGAGAACAGGAGGACATTTTGACTAGAAAAAATTTAAAGATGTATCATGTATGCAAACCGAACAAGGCCTTGCAAAGTCTAAAACAAGCTCCAAGAGATTAGCTCTAACAGTTCAGAACAATTGTTCATAGTTGGGTGCCTTCATCAACTCTAAATCACGCTCTTCCCTACTTGTGTTCGAGGTATTACTCTTGTCTATGTTCTTACATATTAATCACACGAACTAACCAAAACAAGGGTAAAAGGGTTCCTTACAGAATTTGTTCAAATATTTTTCCTTGAAAGATGCATCTGGAATTAACCTATAGTGAGGTGAAAGCTTGTCACGCTTAATTTTTGATAAGCAAGGAACCAGAAATTGTAAACATGGATTGAAAAGTGATCCAATAACTTTCAGTGCAATAGGGGCCCTGCAGGACTTAACATGTATGGGACTGAAAATTCTTTGCAGTGTAAATAAATTAAGGCAACACTTGCAAATCCTCATCACTTAACCTCAAGGCTCAAGCTGCCTACAAATATTACGTTCTACAGAGAAGCTTGGAGTGATTGAAACACCCACAAGTTCGGGTGGGGGAGGGGCATTAAAGCAAGCCACGAACCAGCACAGCATCTTAATCTAATCGGCCTTCTTCTACAGTTGAGCAGCCAAACCAAATCTTTGCTGCAGCTTCTGTTGCTTTTGGATTATTACATTTGCCTTTGTGCCTAGTTACTGTCCCATCCCCTGTCTGCTAGGTTATTTTGCAAAGATAGCTTGGCTAGTAGTTTAACTTATTCATCCCATTGTCAGGATATGAACTGTGTTTGTATACCCTCTCTGCTAGGTTACTAATGAGCTGACCTCAAACACAAGGTGTAGCCCTTAACAGCTACATACTATCAATAAAAAGGTGTAGCTTGACACAAGAAAGAGTGCTCTGTGTTTTCCCCCAAAAAAATATAGTCATCAAACTAATAGTTCAGCACTCACTATGGAAAGACGGACTTGACTTTTTCAACATCCAAGGATTGTTGAAGAGACTGTGGAACTCCAAGTTTGATCTGTAGTTTCATCTCGCCAAATGAGACTCCAGGAATGGAACCTACATTACACCTTGTCATTAGTCCCCATTAAGATATTAAACATAAAGAAATTAGCAGCATTCTTCAACATAAACTTAATTTGCAGAAGGCAGAAGTCCATAAGAATGAGATTCCGAATTTGAAAATAAATCCAGAACAGTGTCATGACTACTCAAATAAAACAAGATCCATATATATGTAAATGAAAGTAGTTTATAGGAGGTAGAGTGCACTGATTCAAGCATTACCAACCAAAATAAACAGAAAGCACACGAACAGCCTATTATGGAGTAAGGAAAGACTACATAGCTTAAATTCTAATGTTAAATCAAAGCTGCCAAGAACAAGGAGCTTAATTCAGGAACTCATATCTCCTGTCACATGATTAATTAAGCAGATAACAAATAGCGCGAGGATACGAAATCCACTGAGACATGCCTCTGCGGAATGCTGGAATCGAATTGGAGCATATGGCATCCCTACAGGCTCGCATCGCAGCAGCCGTGATATCTTGACTGTGGCAAAAGAGAATACACTCGTTAATCTCCTTTTCTCTCTGAAAACGAGTTTGTAATTGTATTCCCGAAATTAACACTTGTAAGTATAAAAATAAAAAGAGCTGAGAATTCACCCATGTTGATCGTAGCCAACACCCATCTCGACAAACAAGAGCTTCATGGGCGGAGCTGTGCTGCTAACAGGAGCAGATTGTGCACCTTGCTCGACCTCCATGGACGACGCAGCAGCAGCTTAGACAAGGCGAAAAACTCGAGGGCAGATCAAATGCGCAGAAGATGAAGGATGATTATTGGAATGAAGGTAAGAATGAAACCTGAAATCACCCAATGAACTGGCAGCTGACGCGTTGCCAAATGCGTAAGAAAGCTACAAATCCAAGTCCACTGTCCAAACGGATTTACAAGGATTACCCTAAATTTGATATTAGAATATTATATTATATTTCATTTATTTTTTAATTTAATTTTTATATAGTTTCAATATTTTAAGATTTTACACATATACATTAATTTTTTAAAAAAATTAATTCATTGTCACTAATTTTCTTGGCTATTAAAATTAATATAAAAAATCTTACATCATATTAGTTAAATTGATAAAAACTTGAAGTGTAAATCATATTCTGATATATATTTATTTATTTGTCACTCTACACTCAACAGATGATTTTATGAATAAATTAGAGCAAAGTTAACTTATTTAAAAATAAGAATAAGAATAAGAATAAGAATACATGAGGGAAGAAGAATATTATAAAGAACACCCTTCATTCAGCATCAACCAGTCAACAGTTGCCGATGTTTTCAGAGGACGACGACAGAGCATATATAAAGAGGAAAAGGTTGAAAGTTGAATGCATATGAACGAAGAAAATGGCCTGGCCTCCCTCCCCCTTCCTTTTTCCCATATAATTAATAATAATAATATCACCTCACTTCAGTTCATTTGCTTTTTAAATGAATAAATTGGAGTTCCATCCCAACAAAGCCGCCGCCGCTGCCATTAATATTCACAAACATGATCTTTACACCCAAAAAACAGAGCCCTCTGAAGCTGAGATTGCTGCAGATTAACAAGTTGTAGGCCTGTTGCTACTGCATACGTACTTATGTTGCTGGTTTTGGCATTGTACGTGACATGAACTTGCCTTGTCTCTCAGCTCTTGAAATGCCCTCATTGTTTCCACATCAAACCCTCCAGCAAACTGCACATAATAAGAAGTTTATGACGAAGTTAACCACAGAATTTAATTGATGTCAATAAGGAGACGGGGTCCCCTTAAAATTACCTGATGCACACGGAAAGCAAATCGAACGCCTCGAACAATCAACTCTTCTTCTTCAGGTCCACCGCCCACTGTTTCAAGCTCTGCGGATACCCTTTTCATGTACTTCATTGCTAATTTTACAGAGACAAGCTTGATCTGTGACACATTAATTGAGTCAGATCAGACCCATTTCATTTCAACCCAATAACTTAACTAATACCACGTGAACGTATTAAACAATACCCAACTTGGCTCCTACTGGACCACCATCATACCATATTTTGAACGCAAACCATAAGTACTTCTAACATTCGTTAATGTACTCTCTCTTTCTAAAACAATGCATTCCGGAGCTTCCAAGGGCTGCTTAGTTGAGTTATAAAATGCATGAATACTACTTATTATCGAACAACTCCCAGTATGCTTATTCATTCTAAAGAAACTTATAAAAAGAATCAATTTTTGCATATAGCAAACAAGAAGAATCTGATTCTCTTGCTAGCCCCATAATTTAAGAGAGCCATATATAAAGCAGACAAGAAGGTGAAGTTTGGAAATCTGGGAATTCCCATGTGCGCGTGCAGGCAAAGGGTAGAGGAAAATAAGGCAAAATCAAAACATCCTTTTTGTCATCTTCTTAACTATTCTCCATATTTATATTACATTACGCTGTAGAGTTTGTCAGAGTTATTTCCCTGTCTCTCCCACAACGGATCCACCATTAAAAGGGACCACACCTAAATGGATCAACAACTTAATTATTTTAATTGATCAGAGCAGTCATCTGTTCTTGGATACTCCTACCCACCAGCCCAACTAAGCTACAAGAATTAAACTATATTTGTTTAATTTGGAGAGAGATGGGGGATTTACCTGACTCACAATTCCACTATCAAGCATCCATTCCACTGGAATTTGAAATGCTTTGTATCTCTTGGTTGCAGATTCACGCATTCTAGACAGATTGTATACTCCATGCTCCAACCTGTTGCGCATAAAGAACAGACACTAAGAAACGAAACTAAAAGAGTAAAGGTGAAAATCAATTAGTAAGATGGTGAATACTTTTCAAGCAAAGCTTGCATCTTCTTGAGAGCCGAACCACAGGGCTGGCGGGCATCACCACGAAAGGATGACGCTTCGGCTTCCAGCTTCTTTAGATCACAATAGCCAAATGCAGCCTCACGTAGAGCATCGGCCTTCTGCTCCGGCCACTGGAAGTGTTTAAGCACGGCTCTTTCATCCACCAGATATGAGAGCTCATCATCCAACCATTTCACAAATGGCACAACGTCCTCAATGTCAGTAAATGAAGCATTTTCAACTTCTTTGATCAAGAACCTTATGAAATCCCCTTGAGTCTCTACATCCGTCTTTATCTGCAAGTAACATGGGGGATTGATTGTTCATGAGAATCATAGTAAAAACAAAACCCAAAAAGAATAATAGTTAAAGTAACTTTTTTTTTTTTTTTTCTTCAACACATAGATGTTGGAGTTGATATTACTCAAAATCAATCTTTATTTGGCATTGGCTTCAAACAAAATTAATTCTCTATGATTAGCTTTCGCTTTGTTTAGCCTTTGCTTTTCTTTTCTTTTATTTTCTTTTCTATTTTGTATTTGAAAAACAAGAGGGGGAAGAAGGCCAAGGGTACATTTGAATTACTTAACCTCCAAAAAGAAAAAGCCATGTGAATGGAGTAAACATTTCAACTTGAAATTACAGAATTGCCAGTCTTGAGAGGAAAAAAAAAGCGATTAGATAATAAAATCCAAATAAATATTCATCAACTATTTTTTATTTAGGTACTAACCCCTATCAAAATTATATTTGAAATTATAAAACTGAATTTTTGTTCCATGATGCAATCTAATCAATGCAAATAATTTTGTTGGTCAAAATTAAAAAATTTGAGATAATGTTTTTTTTACTTTAATAATAAAAACTAAATAAATCATTTATTCAAAAGAAAGAGAGATAAAATAATAATAATAATAATAAGAAACAGAGTTGTTTTTTTATTTCTGGAAATCATGAATTCGGCGCGGAATTCATGAATCCCGGCCGGAATTTGGCTGGATTCTTGAATTTCAGCTGGAGTTTATAAATTTCGATTGAAATTTGTCCGGAGTTCATTGGAAATTCACATTATCTAGAAGTTAAAATACTAATTTAAAAAGAAAAAAAAAAGGGTTCGTTCATCCAAAACCAAAAAATATAAGAGACATTTTCTACAATAATCCAAAAAATTTGAGGACTAGTCAATTCTCACTGACAAAAGGCTCAGCATAGTGGCATAATCGTAAATTAAACACCTGAAAAAATTAAGACAGAGTACATGACCGGTGACTTACAGCGAGTAAGTGGGTGGACCGGTTCTCGATCTCTCCGATCATGTCACGAGCATTGGCGGAGGACGGCGGTTCCGTAACACCGGAGCCGAGTTCTCGCCGAGAATCCCTCCGCATTAATGAGTGATAGAACTCCACAACCTCCGGTATTCGTCGCACCTTCGCCGGCGTCGGCCTCTTACCCTTGGGAGGCGGTGGAGGAGGAGGCGGAGCCGACTTCGAAGGTGGAGGAGGAGGCGGCGGTGGCGTTGGCTTGGTTGGGACAGGGGGTGGGGCTGGGATCTTTTTCTCAGCGTCACCAGAAGAGCCAGTTGATGAGGAGGAGGAGGAAGAAGTGGCAGAAGAAGAGGAGGAGGAAGAAGGTTTGGGAGGAGGTTTTGGAACCCTAGGTATTCGCGATTTTATGCTAGATAGAGTGGACTCGGCGAGTTCTTCAGAATTACTTCGCGAGTGTCTCGGTCTCTCGGTTTCAACCTCTTCTTTCTTCGCCTCTGGTTGTTCAACCTTATGATTGTCTTGAGTAACAACAGTATCCGAAAACTTGGTCGGTCTTTTCAGGCTCCTGATTAGGTTAGATTTTCCCGAGACCTCCATTAATCCCTGGAACCTCTGCGACGCCGAAAGCTCGTCGTTCTCCAAAATAAGCTCCATTCTGCGTCGATCCAACGCCATTTTCTTCAGCTCCGCGATTTCACCTTCCATTGCTTTTACTCTCTCTTGACTCTCTCTCCTCTGTTCCTCAACACTCTGTTTAACCTCCTCCACTTCAACTCTTAATCTCTCATTCTCCGCCTCCAAGAACAGTATCCGCTTAGACGCTCTTTCAATCTCCGCATCCTTGGTAGCGATCTCGTTCTCAAGCATCGGAACAATGGCGACAGATTCCTTCAACAGCTTGTGCTCCAATAGGTCAGTCTTCAATCGCGCCTCTCTGTCACGCAACTCCTCGACCAACTGGAGGAGCTCCGTCACGTCAGGCAGTCGAGGCTGAACCTGAGCAGAAGAGCGCGGGAAATACACACCAAACGAGCGGGAGAAGACAGTTTTCTGAGAAATTTTACCGGAGCTCGGAGAAGGCTGTGCCGGGGTGGATGGCTTCGGTGAACTCTCAACCTTTCTACTCGCCGGAGACTTCTGCAGCCCCATTGCGAGCTTCACCTTCCCAGCTACCATTTCGAAGCTCTCTCTCTCGCTCTGTCTGTATCTCTCTGAGCTTCGGGGTAAGGAGGTCGGGACTGAGGTTTTACAGTCCTCCAATTTTCAATCTACTTTAGAGTGTGAACGAAACGTCCTTGTCTTCGTGTCATCTGAGAGAGAAAGCGAATAAGAGAGGGAGAGAGATAGAGAAAGTTGGAGTTTGTGTAAATAAAAAATTTCAGAATTGTTAAAAGGAAAAAGTAAGTAACAGAGAACGTTTGGGTTTGGGTGGGAGAAGCGACGAAGACAACAGACGCAAGAGGGCAATGGCGTCGATCACGAGGAACGGTCGTATTTCCCTGGATCTCATTCGCCAATTTGAAAAAGAAAAAAAAGGGAAAAAGAAAATACAAGAAAATAAGAAAAAGGAACTAAACAATCGCGGCGAGTATGTAAAACTACTCTACTCGCTTTGCGGCCCTGACAAGTACATGCGTGATGGAAGGGGAAGGAATCAAGCAGTGAAGAGAGGAGATGAGTGAGTCGTTGGAGTTGAGGGCGCGTGGGATTTGAGGGTGGGGCAGCCACCGGAGTAATAAAAAGTTCACAAACTAGTACAAACCCCCTCCCCCTTCCAACGGTCAGCTAAATAATTTTCCAACCAATTATTTTTATAATATTTTTGCCCCTTTCAGGTTTGAATTTATTAAATAATTCCTGCCTCTCTCTATCTCTGCTTCCAGCCCCAGTAGAGTTAGAGTTGTTTCATCAAATTTATTTCTCTAGTAAAATATTTCATGCAAACATATATGAAGACTCACAATAAGATTTATACTTTAATTTCGCAACTAAAAAACTATATATTATAAATAATATATTTACTAATCTAACCTAAATGGAAAGCAATGTAAACCCACTTTGTATACAACATACCAACCCTTTTCAATTCTAAACCTAAAAACAAAATAAAATTTGGACAACTATTATTTTACACCATTAAATACATACTTCCATAAATTATTTAATAGAGAGTGGTTAAATTTTGGCATTAATATAAAGTTAGCACAAAAATGCATAGTGGAGGCGTAGTGTATACTGAAGAACAAGGGAGTGGATTCAACTTTATAATAAAAGCTACTTAAATTAATGCACAAAATCATTTTGTTAATTTCATTCATCTTTTCTTTGCTTTGAATAGTTTTGGTAACTTGCCTTCTTACTAAAATTTTCATCATTGCCAATTAAAACCCTCCCACTAATTATTAATTAAGCTGTTTAAGATCTCTTTTTTTTTCTTCCTTTTCCACACAACTTTTACTCATTCTTTACCAACCCATTCTACTTCTAAAAAAGGAGGGAGGAAGGAAAAAGATGAATAACTGAATTAATAAAGGTGTCAAGTTTGTGTTAGAAATCAGACTGGTATGATATTCTCAACTTTGAGTGTAAGCTCTCATAGTTTTGCTTTGAGCTTCCCTAAGAGGCCTCATACTAATGGAGATGGTATTACTCACTTATAAACACGTGATCTTCCACTAAATTAACCAACGTGGGACTCACTCCCAATAATCTTTAACCGTATGAGCGGTTGTATGTCAAAAAAAAAAAAAAAAAAAAAAAAAAAAAAAAAAAAAAAAAAAAAAAAAAAAAAAANAAAAAAAAAAAAAGAAAACTTCTAAAATTAATCAACTAAATAATCTATTCTACTACACGTGTACATATACACACATGCCCTCATCTACCACGTACCAACCAAAACATCGCAATCTCGAAGGGCCAAATATGACAACAAGCAACTATCAGTCTCAAGGAGAAAGAAAGTGTAAGAGTCTAATTTCACTACTAGCCAATATTGTCAATTTTGATTTGTTACTTATTGTGGTCAACCTCTCAATTTTAAAGTGTTCTGTTAGAAAGAGGTTTTCATAGCTTTGTAAGTATTGTTTAGTTCTTCTCTCTCACTAATATGAGTTATCACAATCTACAAAAAAGAAAAAAAGAGCTAAATATTCATTTTAAGAGCGTGGAAACCTCTTTTTAACACACGCGTTTTAAAACTGTGAGACTAATGACGATACGTAGCGAGTCAAAATGAACTAGTGTCAACCAAACTTGTGAATAGATCAAAAGTTTATTAATTAAGAAAGGGAGAAATGGGAATTGCTTGAAAAGATTGTTATGGATGATGCATCATTTGCCCTCCCTATTCAATGCCTCAACACTGACCACTAACTAACTTACCGCACACCCCCCACGTCCGGTGTTATCATTTTCACACATTACCGAGCCAAGGCTTAGCTAGCCCTCTCATTTATCGAAAGATAGCATTTGCAAAAACTGAAATGGTTCATATATCAATTTTCTGATGTACGCTATGCTTGTTGTAGTTGTTGTAAAGGAACAGGGATCCGTGAACTTGGAAGTAAAGGATTACCAAATGCACATCGGGAAACAGCATTATACTAATTTCAGAATTGCTTTATAACATTGTGACATTAAAAGCCATCCAAAAGTGAAGAAATGGGTTATTCTTGGAATTTAAATCCAATGACACAATTGTGGGTATGTTTGGCGGTGTATTCATGAAAGAAGCAAGGAGATGAGGGGAGAGGTAGTGGTAGCGGCAGCATGTGAGGAAAGCTAGCATGAAAGGGAATGCCACAAACATACAATTAATATCTACGTATTTCTACATTTTATGCAATGTGCGTGGTCCTTACTTATTCTCCTCCAAATGCCAAATGTTGATTGTTGGGTGCAGCGGCATGGTCGCCAATGCCAAATCTTCCACACCCCTTCAAATTTCTCCTCATCTCTCCCATTTAGGCTTAGGATATTAGGGTCTTTCTTTCAAATTAATATGAATCCATTTGATCCCAAGCCTATTACTTTTCAATTGTGCCACCAAACTTGGACATCACACAATAAGAATAATTCAGCTATATTTTTGTTTTCTTGTATGAATGGCTAAAATGGTATCAGACATCGAGACATTAAAAAAGCTAGACCCAGCTACGTTGTTTTCTCATGCCCTGCCACCTTCTCTTTTATCCATTGCCTGATTTCATCTTCGACTTATGACTTCTTCTAATGGACTTTAAACATGATTACTCTTAGTGGTCTCTATCCATTTATGTACCTTTTCTTTACTTGAGCGTCACAAATTTTGTATCATATGCTAACCTTCCTCAAGAATAATAGTTTAGAGTATATCTCCTCCACGGTAAGGATTAACAAATTTATGATTAAGGATTAGCAAATTTATGATTTGGGAAAAGAGGATCCGTGTGAGGTAAGTTTGAATAGAAAGATGTAATGCCAAAAAGCAAGTCTGGCAAGAAAAAGAGAGAAGAGGATAGGGCCATGCTGCTCATAGTATTGCACTAAATGCCATAGCCAAAGCCATCAATGCTCTTTCCTTCCACCCCCTCTCCTCCATTTCATTTCCCAATACAACCTTTTACCATCCCTCTTTCCCTTTCTTCATCCATTTCTTCTCTTCATTTTTTGAATTTTGAATCCCTTTCCCTCTTTCACTCCCACTCTCCACATCACATCTTTATTGTTTATTTCATTTATTATACAAGTGACTGACTTTTTACTTCAATTATATGTTATTAATATTTTTGTTTTTTATTCAAAACAAAAAAAAAAAAAAAAAAATTCTTTCTTTCTAAAATTGTTTTTTTTCTAAAAGTCAAATTTAAGTTGATTGACTTACTAAAAGGCGAGAGTAAATATTTGGGGCGGATGGGTACGGGGGCAGAAGTAATATGGGCTTTGTTATGGATGCAGACCCAACATCAGGAAATCTAGTGGGGCATGCAGCAAAGGAGAAGGAGCAATTCGGGTGGGCGATCAGGGTTTTAAGATTGAACTGTAGGATTAGTGTTTTCTTGCTTTATGCCATTTTCCATTGAAAAGCAACGCAAAGACAGGGAAAGTGGAGGTGGCAATACTTGCCTTGACAAGCTCGCAACCACCTTGGCCACCAGTCTATGACTTCAAAGCCAAGCATATCTTTGCCGATGTTCATCTTTTAACTAACCTCAAATATAATAAAAGGCTTTGGGAATCCAAAATCCAAGTGGTTTAGATACATACAAATAAATTCTTAAAGCAAAACCCATATCCAATTTTGCAATCTATGCTCATCTCATTCACATCAAATTTGGAATAGCAAAATGAATTGCAATTCGCAGAGAAGAGTGGGAATCAAATGTGGAAGAAAGCTGGTAGTGTGGGGATGTTTTGGTAACAAAAAAAAGTCCAAAACGACGATGGATAAGCGCAGCAGCTCGGGCAACAATACCGGGAAGAACAATTGGCGACAATTAATTGGGTCAAACAATTGGGAAGGCCTTTTGGAACCACTACAAATCGAGCTCCGACGCTACATATTGCACTACGGACAAATGGCGCAGGCAACCTACGACACATTCAACACCGAGAAGGCCTCGAAATTCGCGGGAAGCAGTCGGTATTCGAAGCAAGATTTCTTCGCCAAAGTCGGGTTAGAAAAGGGGAACCCATTCAAATACAGAGTGACCAAATTTTTGTACGCAACTTCGCAAGTGAAGGTGCCGGACGCTTTCATTGTGAGGCCGTTGTCGAGGGAGGCTTGGAGCAAAGAATCGAATTGGATTGGGTACGTGGCGGTGGCGACCGACGAAGGGGCGGCGGAATTGGGGCGGAGAGATATTGTGATTGCTTGGAGAGGCACTGTGAGAAGCTTGGAGTGGATTGATGATATGGAGTTTGTTTTGACGTCGGCTCCCCAAATCTTTGGGCAGTCCAGCGATGTCAGGGTCCATCAGGGTTGGTATTCTATTTACACTTCCGATGATCGCCGTTCTCCCTTTACCAAGACCAGCGTCAGAAACCAGGCAAGTTGTCCTTCCGCTAACGAGATGATATTACTCATTTATACACCCATTCATTTCCTAAAGTATCCGATGTGGGATTCTATCCCACATTAGAAAATTACATTAACAAAAATAAATAATAAATTGGGATTAATTTCAAAAATATTTATTTTAGCACAGACTATGAGATCCCAAATTTGATTTGATTTCTATGAGTGACTCAGTTCATCATTACACACTCACCAGGTTCTCAGCGAGGTGAAAAGGCTGGTAGAGCAGTACAAGGACGAAGAGATTAGCATAATCACAACGGGACACAGCCTTGGCGCAGCAATAGCCACGCTAAACGCCGTAGACATAGTAGCAAACGGACTCAACATTCCAGGCAGCAGGCAGCCAAAGGCAGCGCCAATTCCAGTGACGTCCTTCGTTTTCGCCAGCCCCAGAGTGGGGGATTCAGATTTCAAAAGGGCATTCTCGGAACTCAAAGATATACACGTTTTACGAGTGAAAAACGCAATGGACGTTGTCCCAAATTACCCAATTATCGGTTACTCGGACGTGGGCGAGGAGCTGGAAATCGACACTCGAAAATCGAAGTACTTGAAGAGCCCAGGGAGCTTGAGTAGTTGGCATAATTTGGAGGGCTACCTGCATGGAGTGGCAGGAACGCAGGGGAGTAAAGGAGGGTTTAAGCTGGAGATTGAGAGGGACATTGCGTTGGTTAATAAGAGCCTGGATGCGTTGAAAGAGGAGCATCTCGTGCCAGTGGCTTGGCGATGTTTGCAGAATAAGGGTATGGTTCAACAGAGTGATGGGTCTTGGAAATTGATGGATAACGAGGAGGAACATGAATTTTGATCCTTTATTTGTTGTTGGTCATTAACTATTCATTTTGCTTCATTTCTTTCATTTGGATTTCTTTTACTTTATGTATAATTAATGCATCATTTCTCTCAAAATGAAGCAATTATTGTTCATAGCCCCATTGGAAATAAATATTTAAAGATTTATTATTATTATTATTATCGTCATCATCATACACATTTAGTTTGACCAAATCTTAAGAAGCCAACGTATGCTTTAAAAATTACTCCACCATTATTTCATTACAAACAACCAAACCCTCTTTTTAATTTCTTATTTCATTTCCTTCCGTTCCTAACGCACACACCGTTGGTAGATATTATCAATTTTAGCTCGTTACGTATCGCCGTAAGCATCACGATTTTAAAACTCATCTACTAGGGAGAGGTTTCTACAACACCCTTATAAACAATATTTCGTTCTCCTCTACAAACCGACGCCGATATAATTTGTAATAGTACAAACTCACTGCTAATAGATATTGTTCGATTTGACTTGTTATGTATTGTCATCAACCTCACGATTTTAAAATGCGTCTACTGGGGAAACGTTTCCACACTCTCATAAAGAATGTTTCGTTCCCCTTTTTAACAAATGTGGAATCTCACATTTGAAACGGCATACTGCTGTCCTAATTGTTTAGGGTGGAATAGTTGAATATTATGGTATAATGAGAGATATAGTGGCATATGGTTGACCTTCAAATTCAACAACAGCATTATGGAGTTATAAGTATATCATTATCTTGTTTCAAATACGTTGCATAGTTTGAATTACAAATGATATGCCCATGAAGAGCTTCTATCCACTTTTGTTGACCAACTGGTTCATCTGGGCTGGCCCCCTCAAGCTGCAGCCATGGAATTTCATCCCAACTTGCTCATTAAAATAATAACAAAACCAAAGCCTCCAATATCTTCTCTTTCAAACTCATCCATTCAACTCCACCACCATTATTTTCTTCTTTCTTCTTTCTTCTTTTTTGATTATAAGCACTTGCCAATAATGGAAATGCATATGTCGACATGTCGTCATAACATGTTCCTTGCACCATTCTCTAATATGAAGATGGAGAAATTCATTGTTAATTTCATGATGTTGACTTTTTCAATAATTTATTTCTTAGCTATAAGAATAGAAAGTCAATGGCAAATCCCCATTTTTTAGTTATTCCAATATTTTGTTGTAATATGATGTCTTAAAATGTGTTTGTGTTATTAAGACATCAATCTCCACTTAGTTCAAATGGTTAAGATATTTATTCTGTCGAAAAATTAAAAAAACATATGAGGAAAGAGAATTTTTTTAATATCATTTCGTGTATACCTACCTAAGTTAATTTTTAAATTATGATGCAAATATGACCCAATCAAGAATAAGAATAAAAGTTTACGTATAAGTAAGGCAAATTTTATAGTCAAACCTTGTCCTCACAACTATGTAAACGATTAACTCATACAAGATTTGATTTTGGCAAATTAATATAAAATCAAAGCAAATCAAAAAGGCAATTTTTAGACATATTCGGATGGAGGATTGTGTTTACTTTGAATTCAACTCTTCGAACCAAATTATATTGAAGGACGAAATTGTATTCAATGATCTCCAGAACACCCATCAAAATTCCATATTGAGATAGAACTCCATATTAAATAATTTATCAATTATTACAACTAAGATTGAAGATGATCAATGTATTTCATTTTCTTTCATAAAAACAAGAACCCTAATTACATATTTGAGTGTTGTAATGTCATGCACGTATATGATATCTTTTATTGCATTACCTAAAATATGATCCATATATTCAATATACTAAACATTCAATAATATATATATATATATATATATAAATAAGGAATACATTGGTCCATTTTGTTCAATTTTTTTTAAAAAAAAAAAACTTAAATTCGTATCTAACATATTCTATCGAGTTACATATGTTAATATGATATTATTTACTTTAATCGGGATATGTCACGTGTTATTTTTATTTATATGAACTTAAAATATATCCCATTTTTATTGGATAGGAAGCTATGTTTGCATTCATTAGCTACATTTTAATAATTTGATGACAAGAAGTTGAGGGTTTTGTGACATGAGAATCGTGGNAAAAAAAGGACACGTCAGGCTTCTGTGAGGTTTGGAGTTTGACTGGTCAATACAAAGCACAGTGTAATGGAATGTATTCCAAGTCAGACCTCGAAGCCCTATAAAATCCAAGGAAGCAGCTGCCACTCCAATCACCCTTATCTCGCTCTCTTCACTTCTTAAAAATATGGCAACTCCCGTAAGGTTCTCGAGCTGTAGAGGCGTTGCCTTTGAAGTGAAAGCTGAGGAACATCAACTCTCCCATCAAAGTAGTGTCTCCTTTACAACATTCCTTTCATCTTCATCTTCACTAAGAAGATCACTGAGCAAACCAAGCAGCCATTTCTGTGACATTGACCCTGACCAACAAAAACTCCAACCCCTCTCTGACGAAGACGAGAATGAGATGCAATCACTCGAACAAGGACACTACGTTCCACCCCCACAAAACCCCTCTCCCCCTAACCCAAAATCAAGGCTCTCCGTCATCCTCCTCGACCAAGGCCTCTTCACCCTCTACAAACGCCTCTTCATTCTCTCTGTTTCATTAAACATAACTGCCCTCATTCTCGCCCTCACTCGCAATTTCCCTTATGCAAGAAACAACCCTGCTCTGTTTTCAATCGGCAACATATTCATGTTGTGTCTTTGCCGAAGTGAGGCGTTTTTGCGTGTACTATTTTGGTTAAGCGTCTCAATTATTGGAAGATCATGGGTCCCTCTCTGTGTCAAAACCTCCCTAACTTCTCTCCTACAGAGCTTAGGTGGCATCCATAGCGGCTGTGGAGTTTCCTCCATTGCATGGCTTGTGTACGCATTATTAATACAGATTCTCAAGGACCCAGAAAACGCGTCCCCAGCCATCATTGCAGTTGCCTCAGCAATTCTAGCCCTTCTATGCCTATCTTCATTAGCAGCATTCCCCCTCGTTCGCCACCTCCATCACAATGTCTTCGAGCGAACGCACCGTTTTGCCGGGTGGGCTGCTCTGGCTCTCCTCTGGGCCTTCATTATTTTAAAATTGACTTACGACCCAATTACCAAATCATACACTAACCACCTCGGTTCCCGTTTGGTTAAGAATCAGGAATTTTGGTTCACAGCCGCAATCACTTTCCTAATTATTCTCCCCTGGGTTACGGTCAGGCGCGTTCCTGTTCAAATCTCTGCCCCTTCCGGACATGCCTCGATTATCAAATTCAACGGTGGGGTCCAACCTGGGTTATTGGGCCGAATCAGCCCATCGCCGTTATCAGAATGGCACGCATTTGGGATCATTTCCGATGGCCAAAAAGAGCACATGATGTTAGCCGGAGCAGTCGGCGATTTCACGAAATCTTTGGTGTCGAACCCACCGACCCACTTGTGGGTCCGTGGGGTCCACTTCGCCGGACTTCCTTATTTGGTGAATATGTACGAGAGAGCTCTGGTGGTAGCGACGGGATCTGGGATCTGCGTGTTTTTGTCGTTTCTGATACAGAGAAGTAGGGCTGACGTGTATTTGGTGTGGGTTGCCAAAGGGATCGAGGAGAATTTCGGTAAGGAGATTAAGGAGATGGTAAACGGGTACCCGAAGGAGAAGGTGATAATTCACGACACGAAGGTTTCCGGGCGGCCAAATGTGGCGGAGCTGACAGTGAAGGCGGCCGGAAAATGGAAAGCGGAGGTGGTGATTGTTACGAGTAATCCGGAAGGAAGTAGAGATGTGGTGAATGCGTGTAAGAGGTCTGGAATTGCGGCTTTTGGTCCGATTTGGGATTCCTGAAACATGGAAGGAAACTCACACTCCAACCTGGTTTCATATTATCATTTAATTCTTTACTTATTTTTAATTACAGAAATTATTCAATTTTTTTTATCAAAATATATTAAAATTTAGAAATAAACTTTGAATATGATCAATACACAAGCCACTATCAATAATGCAACACGTGCTTTTCATTTTAAATTGAGGAAAATTAAACGAGGGAAAGAAATTTAGGTACCCATTTAAATAATTTTACATCTATCACTTGCATCCCATTCATAGATTGCTATTTATTTATTATTATTATTATTATTATTATTATTGTCAAAAAGGCTACCTGTTCTTAATGTGATTGTACAATCAACCTACCTTTAATTAATATCAAATTATAATTATAATAATTTAATTTAATCACGCTCCCAATACATTATCATCATCAATTCAACTCAACAAGATTCTCTCTTTTTATGAATTTAAACAAACACGAGTTCATAGTAACACAAACACAAAGATTCACACTAACATAAAAAGAAAATTAAAAGTTAGTGTGATTGAAGTAACTTGGTTGAGCTATTTCATTGAAGAATACTAAATCGAGGAGCGGTGAATAAGTCTTCCAACACGCTAATTGCTATCAATTCATATGTGGCTTCAGTCAAGTGAAGTCCATCCCAACTAAAGTATTTGGAAGGATCGTCACACACAATCGTTGAGGGCAATCCACAAGGCATTGGAAAACTAATTGTTCTATTCCCATCCACACAACAAACTTGTTCAATATCCACGAATCCTACATAGAGAACAAGAACACCTTCATCAATGAATTTTACACGTTTCTTCTTTCAAATCAAGCGAAGGTAAAGTTTCAATGTAAATAGATTTACCGAAATTCTTTGGAGCATTGAACAAACGCATAGCAGCATTAAAATAATCTGCATAGATGAGATGGACGTGCGGATTGAGAGCTCTAATCTGCTTGAGTTCTTGTTGGAGTTGTTGATTATGATACTCAGAAAATTGGTTCAACCATTTCAAACAACCATTTTGTAAGTCATAATGTTCTCCATTTGATGTCTTATACAATTTGAGATACATTGGAAGACACCCAATAGGAAAATTTCCGGGAACCATTATAGTGTGTACACCTAACTCAATCAACCCCTATACAAAAATGAGTCCATAAAATAAGGAGTTTTCTTATTTATGGCATATAAATTAGAAATATGAGTCC
This sequence comes from Cucurbita pepo subsp. pepo, assembly GCF_002806865.2. Classification (NCBI taxonomy): domain Eukaryota; kingdom Viridiplantae; phylum Streptophyta; class Magnoliopsida; order Cucurbitales; family Cucurbitaceae; genus Cucurbita; species Cucurbita pepo. The sequence continues at coordinate 7,271,436 of NC_036656.1, read as the reverse complement.
ATACCATGATTGCGGAACCAATTTGTTTGATCACCAATGGTACTAAAGAGGCCACTTCTTCAATGTTGCGTTTATCAAACAAAAAGTCATTGTAATCATTCCCTCCTATTTCACCCATAATAAATAGGGATTTTTTAAACATATCCTTGCACCCTGTAATCAAAAAAATACTATGAACAGTATCCATTTCAAAAAGAAAANTTGAACCCAGGAATTAGACCCGGTTCGTATTTTCCGTACGTTTAGTCTCTGTTCTTGTTCGCTTAATTTTAAAGCAGAGGGAGAAAGATTCCCCTGAAACTGAGAGAAATATGGTTGCCAGAAAGTAATTTAAGATGGAAAAAGAAGAAAAACGAACCAGAAGATGCGCAAACGGAAGAATATGTTTTCTTGAACCAATCCAGTTGAATCTCGAGGGAGACGGCGTGAGATGGCACATTATGGACTCCCCTTTCTTCAAAATACGACAGATTCAGCGCAGTTGCTCCCCCAACAGCGAAATTCAAGCCCTTCCCAAATTCCTCAGCGCTAATCCCCTCTTCTCCCAGCCCCACACTCCGATATGGGCGTACCAGTGGAAGCCCCAACGATGTAGCTGCAAAACATTGAATTAAGATGAATTCTGGGTATTATCTGGAAACAGAACATTATAACATAATTGGGTTAGAAATTGAGAAGAGACCAATGAAGTCGAGGATGACACGGCCGTCGGAGAATCGGCCGGTGGGGCGATGGAAGAAGGTCTCCCCGTAAGGAAGGAAGCAAACATGGGCAGGATTAGGAGAAGAACAGGTGTAATAGAGATTTCCGGTGTCGGAAAGGGAATCGCCGAAGTTGAAGATGGAGGTGTAGCGTCCAAAAACAGAGTGGACGGCAAAGGCAAAGGCAAAAGCAAGATGAAGTAAAGATGGTGGAGTCATTGAGAATGAAAAGGAAGGAATTGTGGGCGACATGGAGGAAGAAAGATGAAGCTACTTGATACCATTTGAAGTAATATAATGGTGGATGGTAGGTGGAATGGGGCCTCAATAAACAACATAATTCATAAACACAAACCAGAATGGTTTTCGTTGAAAGTAACAAATATATAATAATTATTTGATGTAAAAAAAAAAAAAAACATTTGACAGTCACATTTATACACGAGTCTTGATTGCATACTAATATAAAAATGAGAATTAAAAGTTATTGTAATTGTAGTAGCTTGGTCGAGCTATTCTGTTGAAGAATACTAAATTGAGGAGTCATGAATGAGCCTTGCATCAAACTAGTGGCTATCAATTTATATGCTGCTTCGGTTAAATGAAGACCATCCCAACTAACGTATTTGGAAGGATCATCGCACACAATTGTTGATGGCAATCCACAAGGCATTGGAAAGTAGTATGATCTGTTCTCATCCACACAACAAACTTGGTGGAGATTTGTAAATCCTGCAAAGAACAAGAACACAATCTTACACATTTCGTCCTTCTTTATAGATTTCAAATCAAAATATGGGAAAATTTTAGTATGGTAGATTTACCGAAATTCTTTGGAGCATTGAGAATGTGCATTACTGCATTAAAATAATCTGCATAGATGAGATGAACGTGGGGGTGGAGAGCTCTAATCCGCTTGAGTTCTTGTTGAAGTTGCTCATTATGGTATTTAGAAAATTGGTTCAACCATTTCAAACAACCATTTTGTGGGTCATATTGGCCTCGATTTGATGTTGCATACACTTGGAGATATATCGGGAGACACCCAATAGGAAGATTTCCAGGTACCATTATAGTGTCGACACCTAACTCAATCAACTCCTATACGAAAACGAGTCCATAAAAAGAATGGGTTTTTTTTTTTTTTTGTAAATTTGATGAACAAATAACAACTTTATTTTTGGTAGCGAATAAAGTAGAAACATAAAAGTTATACCATGATAACGGAGCCAATTTGTTTAACAACCAATGGTACCAAAGATGTGAGTTCTGTAATGTTGCGATTATCGAAGAAAAAGTAGTTGTAATCGTTGCCTCCTATTTCGCCCATCATAAATAGCGAATTTTTAAATATATCCCTGCACCCTGTAAACAAAAACTGCTTTTTATTTTCATGGGTTGAGAAATGTAGATTCAAAAACCAAAATTCATGGAAATAGAAGAGCTCTTAAGATCTAATTTCATTGTTTATGGTGGTTTCGGAATATTATTTAGGCAAATTTTCATTTGTTTTACTTTTTACTTCTCGAAATTATATAAAAGTTTGAAGTTTTTTTAAAAAGTAAGCATATTTTGCGTACGTTTAGTCTCTGTTCTTCTTCGCTTAATTTTAAAGCAGAGAGAGAGGAAGAAGAACATACTAGAAGAAGGAGAAGATGCGCAAACGGAAGAGTATGTTTTGTTGAACCAATGGAGTTGAATCCGGAGGGACACGGCGTGAGATGGCACATTATGGATTCCCCTTTCTTCAAAATACGACACATCGAGCGCAGTTGCTCCCCCAACAGCGAAATTCAAGCCCTTCCCAAAATCCTGTGCGCTAATCCCCTCTCCTCCCAGCCCCACACTCCGATATGGGCGTACCAGAGGAAGCCCCAACGATGTAGCTGCAAAACATTGAATTAAGATGAATTCTGGGTATTATCTGGAAACAGAACATTATAACATAATTGGGTTAGAAATTGAGAAGAGACCAATGAAGTCGAGGATGACACGGCCGTCGGAGAATCGGCCGGTGGGGCGATGGAAGAAGGTCTCCCCGTAAGGAAGGAAGCAAACATGGGCAGGATTAGGAGAAGAACAGGTGTAATAGAGATTTCCGGTGTCGGAAAGGGAATCCCCGAAGTTGAAGATGGAAGTGTAGCGTCCAACAACACAGTGGACGGAAAAGGCAAAGGCAAAGGCAATAGCAAGATGAAGCAAAGGAATTGAGGGAGCCATGGAGGAAGGAAGAGGATGAAGGTAGTTGGTATTTCCCTGAATTGTGTAACCATTTATTCCACCTAATATTATTATTATTATTATTATTATCATGTATTTAAAAAAGGGTTGGTAATGAATATGAAATTTGAAAACTACTTTAATTATGGTATTACATCAACCTTTTGTTGATCGGAGATGTTTGGTGAAGGTTGTGGGAGGGAAAAACAGAGAGGATATTATGAAATTTCTTAATTTCACCGACATCCAAACACACTGGTCCATTCATTTTTAATCGTGGGACTCACCATGTTACAATTGCTTTAGTTTGCTCATGAGATTCACACCATCTTTTTTTTATTTATTTATTATTAATTATGAAATTTCTCCACGTTCATAAAATGAATTCAAACCACATAATTATTTTTCTATTTTCATAAAAAACAAAATCAGTACTTCTATTTTTCATTAATAATGTCACCACCCATATATATATATATATAGAAATTACAAAAAATGAGTAAAGTTGTATAAAATTGTTTGGAATATTTAGTTAATTATAGTTGAAAATCAAAATTTTATAAGCTAAGTAGTCGTAATTAACTAATTAATTAATAATTTTAATAAATAAGTAGTTTATTTATTTTATAATTTTTTTTTTTTTTTTTTTTTTTTTTTTTTTTTTTTTTTTTTTTTTTTTTTNATATATATAAGTAATTATAATAATTTTGTAAAGTGAAAAGAGAATAAGGAGGAAGAAATAAAGATGACAAAAGAAGTATTGAAGAGAGAAAGAGAAGAGAAACGGAAATGAAATGAAAAAAGATTAAATTTTTGGAAACCCATGCCCATTCAATCGATGAACCCAATTAAATTTCAGAACTTGTGACGGATCATCGTCCTTTATGCTACTCTGTAAGCCTAATTTCATCTTCTGGACTTCGAAACAGAGATTGAATGTCCATGTCTTCTCCACCGTTTCCCATTTACCTCCTCCTCTTTCTTCTCTTCCCCCACTATCTGGGATTAGCCAAATTAAGCAAGCCCATGCTCGTAGTGTCGTCTTTGGCCTTGCTAATGATGGCCGCATCATGGGTCACCTCCTCGCTTTTCTTGCCGTTTCTTCCTCTTCACTGCCGTATGAGTACGCCTTCTCAATTTATCAGTCTATTTCTCATCCGAGTGTTTTTGCCACCAATAACATGATACGGTGCTGCGCAAAAGAGGAGTTATCTTGCGAGTCGATATCTCTTTACTCGCACATGCGCCGAAGTCTTGTGGCGCCTAATAAACATACTTTGACCTTTGTATTGCAAGCTTGCAGTAACGCTTTGGCTATCTGCGAAGGGATTCAAGTTCAAACCCATGTCATAAAATTTGGTTTTGCTAGAGACGTTTTCATTCGCAATGCGTTGATTCACTTGTATTGTACTCATTGCAGAGTTGAATGTGCGAAGCAGGTATTTGATGAAGTTCCTAGTAGTCGAGATATAGTATCTTGGAATTCAATGATTGCTGGTTTCGTTAGAGCCGGGCAGATCAATGTTGCAGATAAACTGTTTGTTGAAATGCCTGAGAAAGATGTGATCTCATGGAGCGCGATGATATCTGGGTGTGTTCAAAATGGGCTATTGGAGAAGGCGTTAGACTGCTTTAATGAGATGAGGGAGCAAAAAATGAGGCCGAATGAGGCAATATTGGTGTCCATGCTCGCAGCAGCATCCCAATTGGGTATGCTTGAGTATGGAAAAATGATCCATTCCATTGCGGACTCCTTGAAATTCCCAATGACTGCTTCTCTTGGTACAGCACTAGTTGACATGTATGCTAAGTGCGGTTGTATTGATGAGTCAAAATTCTTGTTCGACCGAATGCCCCAGAAAGATAAATGGACTTGGAATGTTATGATCTGTGGGTTAGCATCGCATGGCCTTGGCCAAGAAGCGCTTGCATTATTTGAAAAGTTTCTAACACAGGGTTTCTACCCAGTCAACGTGACATTCATTGGAGTCTTGAATGCGTGTAGCAGAGCTGGTTTAGTCAGCGAGGGAAGACGTTTTTTTAAGCTAATGACGGACACATATAAGATTATACCAGAGATGGAACACTATGGTTGCATGGTTGATCTCTTCAGCCGTGCTGGGTTCGTTTATGATGCTGTTGAAATGATTAACAGGATGCCTGCTCCTACGGACCCTGTGTTGTGGGCAACGGTGCTTGGTTCTTGCAAGGTTCACGGATTTATAGAACTGGGTGAAGAGATTGGGAACAAGTTGATTCAAATGGATCCCACTCACAATGGGCATTATGTCCAGTTAGCGGGTATCTATGCCAGACTAAGAAAATGGGAAGATGTAAGCAAGATTAGGAGACTAATGGCTGACAGAAACTCCAACAAAATTGCAGGGTGGAGCTTGATTGAAGCAGGAGGAAGAGTTCACCGATTTGTGGCAGGAGATAAGGAACATGAACGATGTACAGAGATCTACAAGATGTTGGAGACAATTGGAGTACGAATAGCAGCAGCGGGATACTCAGCAGACGTTTCATCAGTACTGCATGACATAGAGGAAGAAGAAAAAGAAACTGCCATTAAAGAGCATAGTGAAAGGTTGGCAATTGCTTTTGGGTTGCTGGTGACTCAAGTTGGTGACTGTATTCGTATTATCAAGAATTTAAGAGTTTGTGACGATTGCCATGAGGTAAGTAAGATCATTTCTCGAGTATTTGAAAGAGAAATAGTTGTTAGAGATGGCAGTAGATTTCACCATTTTAAGAATGGTAGTTGTTCTTGTCTGGATTATTGGTGAAAGATATGATGTAGCCCATCCAAGTTCGAATTAAATTATTTGTCTCTCACCATTTTTGGGCAAATTGAATGATATGCTATTCTAGACAATGAAACCTGACATAACCCAAGTATTTACAATATATCCAAAAGAGCAGAGCAGCTCTCCATTTTAGCATACAACATAAAGTGAATGAAAAACTCTGCTATTTTATTCTCTTTTTGATGTCACTCTAACAGTCGGTTATTGAGGATTTGGAGGGCGACTGTTAGCAGAGGCCACACGAGACCCCCATTCTAGTAGCTCTTTGCTTGTGTCGTCTTTGTGCACCAGAACTTCGATGAAACACAATGATTCTTTGTGTTCATCGTTCGCGGTCGCAATTGCTTCTATTAGTTCTTCCTCTGTTTGTACCTATTGATTTGAGCAAAAGTTGAATTACTAAATAAGGATGGATCGTGATGAGTTGTTTAGGAGTGACTTAAGACTTTGGGCTAACCTTGGCCGTCCAGCATTTTCCTTCACCATTGTGAATGGCATCGACCACACCAGTGTAGTTCCAGTTCTTGATAACATTGTATGGACCATCGTGAATCTCTACGTCTATGGTATATCCTCCATTGTTGATGAGGAAGATGATGGTCCTTTGCCCACATTTAATCATTGTTGAAATATCTTGAGCCGTCACCTGAAAGTTCATGAGTTTATGATTTGTAAGATTCTATACGCAGTTTGAGTTCTTAATTTTGAGTTATCAAATCAAACTCAACCATCGAGCTAATAGCAAACCTGGAAACTCCCATCACCAATACAGGCGATTATACGCTTATCTTTATTGGCCTGAGCATATCCCAAAGTGGCACCTACTGACCATCCAACAGAACCATATTGCATTTGGAATTCATAGCTGAACAGAGCCACACAAAAGAATTACAACTCTGCGACTGAAAAAAGCTTTAGAAAACACAAAAAAAACCAAGCTGACCCGCAATTCTCAGGAAGACGAAGCTTCTGACAGTTGAACCATGAATCACCAATTTCAGCAATTACCGCAGTGTCACCGGACAACATATTCTATTGGAAAGTAAGAAAGAAAAAAGAAGAACACCATCGTCAAGAAATTGGAAACTTTTATACTGTTAAAGATTCATATGGTAAACCTGAATATGTTTGAAGAGAACATTGACTCGTAAAGGTTCGTCCTTAGCATAGTTGAGAGGGATACAAGGAGGAACATATATTCGGCGATGATTCTCAAGAGCAGTGGGGTTTTTCTTCAATCTTTTGGCCAATGCATTTAGAAAATCAGCCATGAAAACGCAGCCAAAGGATGGGCCATTACCGATGGTCACACCGTTCACATTCACAATCACAGCCTTCTCTTTTTTCACAAGTAGAGAGTACCCAACAGAGCTGTAATCATTGAAAACAGGGCCAACAAACACATAAGCATCGGCTGATTCAACTATCTCCCCACAAAAACTGGTGCTCACAGCACCCCAATATGTCCCAATAAACTGTGGATGGTGCTCCGGCACCAACCCTTTCCCAGACGGCATAAGGGCGATCGGATATCCGCTTGCATCGGCCAGCTCGACGAACGCCCGTTGTGCCTTCGCCGCTCTTAGCTTGGGACCGCCAACAATCACCGGCTTCACTGTGTTGTTGAGAAAATTTGCAGTTGCTTCAACTGCTGCTTCCAACCCCCATTGGTTGCTTACTCTAGAAATATGACATTCAACTCAAGTAATGTTAACCATCAAACTATAACAAATGATTAGGTTTGATATGGCACATTCAAAGGGAAGGGACGATAATTGAAGAAAAATTGTCATACTTTGGAGCAAGAAAGAAGGGAACTGGATCTGCAGTAAAAGTAGGATGAGGGACTCCAGGAAGATTGCAACTTATGTTGATGTAAACTGGTTTGCTCTCCTTTAAAGCAGTTGAAATCGCAGTGTCTATCAACTCATGCGCATCACTCAAATCATTCACAATCGCCTGCCACATTACCACTTCATAAACCAAATTGAAAAAACCCCATTAACCATATTTTCAATTAACATCCTTGAATCTGGAAGTTACCTGATAACAGGTGACTGTTTGGAAGCATTGAAGCTCTTGGGTGAAATCAGGAAGCCCAATGGTATGATGCAAGATCCTGTTAGTGCCATAATCGTTGGAATTTGGGCCACCCACAATGCAAATCACAGGCAAATTTTCACTGTATGCACCAGCAACAGCGTTCAACACGCTAAGCCCACCAACGGTGAAAGTGACCACACATGCACCCACGCCCTTGGCTCGAGCATAGCCATCGGCAGCGTAGCCAGCGTTGAGTTCATTGCAGCAGCCGATCAAGTTGAGTTCAGGGTCAGAGATCAAGTGATCCAAAAGGGTCAGATTGAAATCCCCAGGAACAAAGAACACATCTTTGACTCCGATCTCAACGAGGCGCCGAGCGAGATGACTACCCGCCGTGCCGCTTGGGGCATTGGGAGCCACTGGCAGTAGAATTGAAGTGGGATGAGGTGCAGAGGCAATTGAATTAGCAGATTCCATGCGTAACGAAAATCAGAGGTTAAAAGATCCGATTTTGAGGCTACTATTTTTGTGGGTTTTGGAGATGTTATTACAGAATTATTAGAGAATGGGGAAAGCTTGAAACTATGGGCGTTGGAACAATTGTGAGTTTCTTAAGTGAACTCCATTTGTCATCGTGTAGAAAAAAGCCAGGCAGTTGGCAAACGGTGGATTCTTTTAGAAGTCCCAACTTGTTTTTCAGCACCGTGGCTCTGATTTCAACGGTTCCGACACAGAGAGATCTGTGGCTAATGTGGAGCAAGTTGAAAATACAATCTATGAGTTTTTGTTCTGTTTTCTTTGGATGATCTAAATTTGAAGGCTGAAACCAAATACAGCCGTTATTTTTCTCAAACTAATGATTATAATCTCTTGCTATCATTATCAATGCACACATAATTTACTGATACTTCACAACAACACTCACGCATGAGATTCATATGTTCAAGCGCGAGAGACTCAACTTCGTTGAATTGTAAATGATGCATAAAACTTATATACAATATATGAGTATGTTCATAACGCACAAAACATCGAGTATGATGTGAATATAGAAACCAAATCTGAGGTGTGCGTAGAAATATAGAAATTGAACGTGAGGTGAATGTAGAAACTCAAACCTCAAATAGTTAGTTTGCACTCTACTTGATGTCTGGCTCTGATATCATTTGTAATAGTTCATTGCTATGTCACCTAAATTTTAGGTTGAAATTATAACATGAAACAACTTTATTACGTCACCTAAATTGCTACGTCATAGCACTAAGGGCAAATCATTCAATATTTGCTACCTCACCTAATTCCATGCAATATTAGAATGATTTTATTTTATTTTTTTCTATTTTTAAATATGGAAAACCTACTCAACTTAGAACACTTTCCATGCAAATCTATGGACTCATAACCCTTTTAAACTACACGACACCCTTCCATTATCTTATTTGATTCTCCAAAATCTGATCATTTTGATCATAATAGACACAAAAAGTTGATTTGAAAGAAATTGATTCAAAATCTTGATTAACCACAAAGCCAAGAAGACGGCTTGTCTTCTTCCTTGTATGGTGCTTTGCATTCATCGTTTCTGCTATTAATTTTCAACTCAGTGGCGGCTGCTTTAACACCTTTTTATAATGAAGCAAACGCCTAGAGGTGGGTGTGATATCATATTTGACTGCCTTCTTTTAAAGTGCTACCAAAATGAGTATCTCAACATACTCTTTACAATATGATGTTTTATCGTTTTCTGTTCTTATGATATTTGTCAGAATTTAGTACAACTTATTGCTAGTTTGAATTAGGCAACATATTCATAATCAGTTAATATTTGGAGAATATATTAGTTATGGAATATATTATATTCCATTAATAATTTTTGATTTGATTAGTACTATATTTTATTTTATTCTATTCTCGACCTTTAGGTAGTTTATATTTTTCTTATGAGTAGGTATTAGTTGGTAGCTTGTAACATTGTGAATATCAATGAAGATTGTACATTTGATCCTAATTCTATATTGTTTCCTTAAATAATATTCACTTTTGAAGATAGATATTGTGTCAATATTAATAATAATGGAAAATTGGAGGGCACAATACATTCAGTAAGATAAAATCTGAAAAAAAAAAAAAAAAAAAAAAACNTCAAGAACAGTACAAATTATTCATGGTGGCTGTTGTCTTTCTCAGAACTCTTTTAGGTGGGAGAGGATTAGTGGTGGTGGGGATCAGGGCCTCCCGGCGACCGACGCGCCACTTGACGTTGATGAATGCCTTCTGAGCCTTCAACGGCAAGCAACCCAATGTGGAAGTTGTCTTTGGAGCCCAACAGCGCTGGCCGGTATGAGTTATCTGGAAAGTTTGGTTGGGAGTCTAAACCAAAAAGTGGTCGAGATTGAGAGCCTGCAAGAGAGTGTGCGGCGAACACGATGAGACAGACCCAAAACATAAACTTGGCCATTTGTTTGAATTTGAGGAAATAGTTTGAAGCGACGTGTAGACTCGAGATGCGGCGGGTTTTTATAGTCGCCAAACGCATCTTACCTTAATCTAATCATAATGCCTTTTTATTTCCCTAATGAATTCATTGGTTGAACTTAAATGAATTTACGGCTTGTCCTCTTGCATGGATTTAATACCACCTTCATTGACTCCGCCCCTATCTCCTTTTCAAATTGGATGATAATGATAAAGTAACCACCCATCATTTGATTCATCTATCTACCTACAACCTATTTCCTTTTCCATTCACAAATAGTTGGCCTAATTTTGATTTATTTATTTTTTTTTTCTCCAATTGGTCAATGGAGAATCTCAATTTTATCCTAATTTTCTATGCATCTTTTTAGGTCACGAGTTTGTCCATCCTGAGTTGCATTTAAAACAAAAACTAATGCCGTGGCTGGAAGCTTTGTAGAGGAAAAGGAAATGTAGATATTGGATGAGGTTTAAAGAAGAAGCGGCCTCAAAACTCATTGCTCCAACCTCACCACTCTCCATTCCAATCTTCCATAATATAAATTATCTTTCCAATCTCCACTCGGTAGAATCGCACTGCACCGCACCCCTCACTCATTCGATTTAGATAAAGGATATGAAAATCAAAAGAGAGAAGCCACAAGAAGAAGAAGAAATATATGTTCTTTTTGTTTGCCTCGTTCGTGCTTTTAGCAAATATTGTTATCTTTAGTTTTCCTTTTCAAACTTATTATCAAGGTTTTTAAAATGTTCGTCTGTTAGAGAATATTATATTATGTGTTCTTTTATATCGATTTTTTTTTTCTTTTTCTTTTATGAACCTAATTTTTTTTTTTTTTTTTTTTTTTTTTTTTTTTTTTTTNCAAAAAGAAAAAGTTTTAAAATATTTTTATTAATTTAACCTAAGCTTAATTTAAAAAATATATTTTAGTTCTTTAGGTACATATTTTTAATAAATTTTAAAACTCAAAATTTGATTAAATAATAATGATAATTTTTTATGAAAAATGAACAATAATCTAAAGGTAAGTGACCTTGGAGTAGGCTTGGAAGGGAGACGATGAAGAAGCATACGCAGAGAACTTTGGACTGAAATTTATCCTCTCTTATTCGCAACCTAACAAACCATTATCGAAGTTGGGAACGAATCACCAGCGATTCGCACCCACACTAGAACTCGTCCATGGCGTTCGCTCTCGGAAGATCTTCCTCAACCGCGATCTTGGCTTCTCGATCACTCTCTTCTCCCTCCCCCACGCATTTCGTCCCTCTTCTATCCCTAACCCCAGGTACATTTCCATGGAAATTAACCAACCTGCACTCTTTTCAATTTCCCCTTTACTTTATTCTTTGCTTATTGTCGTCTTTAACTGCGTCTTTGATGGCTCCGAACTCATTTTTAGTTTCTTTTACCCGTCGATTGAAGCCTAATATTTGAGGTGATGCAAATCTTGAGTTTCAGCAATTTTCATCGAACCTTTTGTGTGTAAGAAAATGGTAATTTTGCAGCTCATGGCAATGGGAAGAAGTCTTTTGGGAGTATTAGGGTTCAGGGGAAGAAGGAAAGGCCTCTGGTTCAATGTAATGTTGCGGCTGAAATAAACACTGTGGAGCAGGTATGTTGCACCCCAACAATGGATATGGGATGCCGTCTGGCTCTAGTAAATTAACTGTAAACCAAATAGAATTGATGATATGCATTTGAAGACTTCCGACTGGCTTTACAGTTTCTTGAACTTTGCTTATAGTCGGGGAAAATGTTTGTTAAGGTCTTAAGTTCTGCAATATCTTTACTGGTCAATGAACTAGAAGGATCTTAGTTTAAACAATTCTTTAATAGTTTCTTTAGAAGGAATAAAGAAGGCAAAAAATTTAGAGGTGAGAAAATGAATGTAGAAATCATTGGGGTTGTTTCAAGATTAGATGAGTATATAATGTATTCGTAATTTTTCAGGCTGCGAATCTCTCAAAAGAGAGTCAGAGGCCTGTTTATCCATTTGCTGCTATAGTTGGGCAGGATGAGATGAAACTATGCCTTCTTCTGAACGTTATTGACCCGAAAATAGGAGGTGTCATGATAATGGGTGATAGAGGAACAGGAAAATCCACCACTGTTAGGTCCATGGTTGATTTGCTCCCTGAAATCAGAGTTGTATTTGGGGATCCCTACAATTCTGATCCTGAGGACCCTGAATCAATGGGTATTGAAGTGAGGGAAAGTCTGGGGAAAGGAGAGGAACTTTCAGTGGTGATGACCAAAATCAATATGGTTGATCTGCCGTTGGGTGCTACTGAAGACAGGGTGTGTGGGACTATTGACATTGAAAAGGCACTTACTGAAGGTGTGAAAGCATTTGAGCCTGGCCTTCTTGCCAAAGCGAACAGAGGTATTCTCTATGTAGATGAGGTAAATCTTTTGGATGACCATTTAGTTGATGTCCTACTAGATTCTGCTGCTTCTGGTTGGAACACAGTTGAGAGAGAAGGTATATCCATTTCCCATCCTGCTCGATTCATTTTAATTGGTTCAGGAAATCCAGAAGAAGGGGAGCTTAGGCCACAGCTGCTCGATCGGTTTGGAATGCATGCACAAGTAGGTACCGTAAGGGATGCAGAGTTGAGAGTGAAGATTGTAGAGGAGAGGGCCCGGTTCGACCAGAATCCCAAAGAGTTCCGTGAATCTTATAACGCGGAGCAAGAGAAGTTACAGCAACAAATTTCATCGGCTAGAACTTCACTTTCCTCTGTGCAGATAGATCATGATCTGAAGGTGAAAATCTCCAAGGTTTGTGCCGAGTTGAACGTCGATGGATTGAGAGGAGACATTGTGACAAATAGAGCTGCAAAGGCTCTTGCAGCTCTAAAGGGAAGGGATAAAGTTGGTGCTGAGGATATAGCTACTGTCATTCCCAACTGCTTAAGACATCGTCTTAGAAAGGATCCATTGGAATCTATTGATTCTGGTTTACTTGTCATTGAGAAATTTTATGAGGTATTTGGCTGAGAAAGGTTATTCAAATGGCCTTGTCTCTGCAACTCTTTTTGTAAGTGCTTATTGAAGTGTTTCCCTTCTCCATTAAATATGAGAAGAATTTTAAAGATATCCAATACAAGGGTAATTCTTATTTATCTGGAGAAATCTACGATCTCTACTGCTGTAAAACGAGGTCCAATTATATTATCTAGAACTTCATGCACCCTATCAATCATTCGAGTGTTTCCGTTTCAATTCATCAATAAAGCGAATGTCAGTCTATGTATTGGCCTCAAGAAAAGGTCAAGTTGAAGAATATATGTCCATTGATGGCATATGTAGGGTAGCAGTGAGCATTCACTCTCAAAGGTAACTTTCTCAGCACATGACACTGCTGGCTTCCTCTATTCTGAAATTTTATTCTTGGTTCCTAGTTGAAAAGCATCCAAATGAGTGCAATAATCTTTGGAATCTTCTACCTTTTATTCATTTTAAACATTAATCTTTGGAATCTTCTACCTTTTATTCATTTTAAACATTAACATCAAAATCTTATTTCAGTTGAGGTCCGACTTCGATACTACAGTTGAACAATAAAATCTCAAATTTAAGACATAATTGTATCTTTGGCTACAACCCTTGGAACCTTGAAGATAGGGTTTTGCTCCAGAAAAGGTGGTGAACTCTGGAGTACTATTGATGCAGCCCTTATCAAGATCCCAGCAGTTAAACCCCATATCACATACTTCTTGTTCTCGGTTTCATAGTCAAAGAAATGAACAAGGTATTTGCATCCCATCCACTCTCTTTCCTCTGATCTCCGATTTTCATCCTGCATCAAATGTTTTAAGACAACATTAACATTGAAGGGTTCAAGATCAAGAACAGAAAATAGTTATATTTTCTTTAATTCTCCACCAAACAGAGACAATAACCTTAATGAACATATCAAGTGGAGCGTCGAATACTTCTTCCACTTCAGCAGGATTTGGTCTGGGAATGAATGCATTTCTGTCAGTCATAATGCCTATAACAGGAACCACTCTTAGGAGATGCTGCAAAGAAAACAGAACAGATCTTCAGCAAATGCTTATTGCTGCACTCAAAACTAGGAGTGTTCTTATAGTCCAAAATATAGGGTACCTATTCAAAGAAAGCATTTGAAACTGAAAGCAACAAAATTCTAGTCTCTACGACTTAGTGCCTCAATAAGAAAAAGGAAACATCTTGGAGTTCCCATGAAACCAAACTCTGATAATCAGAAAACCCTAATTTACCAGCATAAACCTTCGGTCATGCCCTACATCCTCATTCTTTTTCTACCCATCAAGTCCCCAAGGCGTTGAGGATTAGCACGAGTTTCCCTTAAAATCTGCACTTTGAAAGACAGAATTTTCACAAGAACCCTTGAAGCAGGGCGCCAAAAGTTGAAATTTCGACGCTGTATACTTCGTTAATTTGATCTTAAAATATTAACCTATTGTTTCCTACTATCAGAAATGAGCCCGTTCTCCACCCTAGTAGGGAGTTTCAATGATGGATCGAATACTTATCATCGCAAATCCAGAAATTTTGTGGGGGAGCGAGATCACAAACCTTTGACAAGAATGGCTCAAGAACCGAAACAACATTTACAAGCGAAGGATCCAAACCAATTTCCTCCTCCGCTTCTCTCGTCGCAGTCGCCCCATCGTCTTCATCTCCTTCCTCTGCTTTTCCTCCAGGCAATGCAATTTCACCTGCACACAAGTTCGCCCCCAATTGATCACTTAACGGCTAATAAAGGTAAATTGAAACAGGGTTCAGATTGATTTGATATATATATAGTCAAATAGAGGTACGAATCCTTTTCCATTTTCGGAAAAGAAGAAGGTTAAATTCAAATTTTCGTTTTTGTGTTCTCTTTCCCAGATTACTTTTATCTCTTCGATTCAATCGAACTGCACTGACCCGAGTGAGTAGACAACCTCGAGGATCGCTTGGTGAGAATGACCCGAAGATCGCCATCCTTCCCTTCAAAAAGGCAGATCAACACAGCCGCTTTCTTGGGTCTGAATCTCTCTGGGTCTCGGGAAATTGGGGTGGCCGATTCCGGGAAACCCACTTGAGAAACAACCTTTCCATTGCTCTCCTCACTGCTTGGCTCATCTATGTCATCCAACAATGGCGGCGGCTTGTAAAGGCGGAGTTGCTGTGCCAAAGCGACTAGCCTTCTTGAGCACCCAGAAGAGTCCGACGAAGATTCCATGAGTTTTGGGATCTGTGTAATGTAGAGGGATGGTTTCGATAGCCTTCTCAATATTGAAATCATGAATTTAAAGCCTCACCGATTTCTTCATTAATAAATGAGTCAGCCCGTTTCATTACCAACAATAGCTGGTGGGGCTTTTAGCAAGCATTAGGCATTGGTTGGAACGAAAAGGAGTTTGGTTCTGGGCGCTGGGATTGGAAGAAGGAACTACGAAACTCACAAGCGTTACTTCTCGCTCGAGAGAAGTTTATTATAATTGTGTACTAAAATGACTTTAAAACTCGCCACTGTCAACGTGACACGTTGAAGTACCTTCCATGGATATTCTATCTGCACGAACATGAGTCGCTAAGGAGGACGACAGGTGTTGGAATGTAAGGAATCTTTAAGATTTGAAGTTGTTTATGTTGTTTCTCGTAAAACCCACATATTATTGGAGATTAGATTACATAATTTCAAAATCATGAACACTGTTCATATACATTATAACTTATGTAATACTCACTGTTTTCTTTTTCTTTCAAATATACATAACAAGAAACAGGAAAGAAAATGTAAGAAAATAATGACATGGGGTCAGTCTGCATGCCAATAATACATTACCTCACACCACTCCATCAATGAACATCATCAAATGACATACAGAAAACAAATGGCTTCTACATCTTTATTCACTTTCTTCCATGAAAATATGAACACCTTTTGCATTCTATAAATGGCATCGATTAGGACGTTGTTTCTTCTTTCTTAGTGTTTGCTTCATCATCTTTAACGCTTTTCTTGATGCCCTTTTCTTCTGTAGCCAGTTTCTCGGTTTTTTCGGTTGCTGGATACGACAACCTTCGAGCCTTTGGAGTTGATTTTCCATTCGGGGAAGGAGGTTTAACCAAAACTCTTGCTTTTGGGGATGGAGAGCTTTTCTTACTGGCTTTGCTTGATTGTCTCATTGTCGATTTCTTTGGAGTAACTAACTTAGATGGTACGCGGCTCTCCCATGGACGAGCAGCAATCCATCGTTCTTTCCAGCTCCAACCCCAATCAGCTTTACCAAGTTCATCTTTACCCAGTCCATACATCTCACTGGAGTTTGCTCTCCACTGAAAGTTTTAGAGGATTTGTGAAATGACCAATGGAGATGAGGGGCATCATGATGTATAAAATAGTTCACGTTTTTAGTGATTGGCTTACCTGATGTGAGAATGCATATGCCATAGCACGTTCACGCTTAACAGCTGCTTCTTCTCTCTCGTGTACCCTTGAAAGAATCTCCTCCATGGTGTCTGCACCGCCACACCACTCTACCTGCAGTCCATTCAAACTACTGCTTAACAGGACTGATATGCCCAAAACAAAAAAAAACAAAAAAAAAAAAAAAAAAAAAAAGANAGCTTCATAATTGGTATATTTCTAAACTTCTGAGTACTTTATAAACGATTGAACTTCATAGACCCTCAATCTTACAACTAAGCAGCAGACATAACATGAAGGAAACAAGAATCACAAAACAGAGTCAGATGTTTGGGTTACTAGGACTTTAGTAATGAGGAGAACTTAGCACACAGGAGAAGCAATGGACTGACCTCAATATCATGAAGTTTAGTCTCAAGTTTTCGTTGATTCTCCAATCTCTTTTGTTTGAGGCGTCCTTCAGTCACCATACAGATTCGACGAGCCCTAATTTGAGCCTGTATATTGCTCCATGAATGAAGATAACTTATTGTAGATGTAGCATGCCTTCTAACAGAGTGGCCTTGAGTCAGATTCTGCAGTCTCACAGCTCCTTTCAAGCGACGTAAAATTTTCCTGGCCTATAATAGGTCAAAATATAGCAACATTAACAGCTATGTGCACATAAGAATAACAAAATGCTGCCTGCTACATGAGTACCTAAAAGTTAGAATGTCTCATCAATCCTGGTTATGAAATATAGCTATGACCAATATCATGTGTAAAGAGCAGATGGGTAAGCAACAGAAGGGGCATGTGACATCAATAAACTCATCATGAAGGATATATTTCAGAGGGAAGAAGGTCGTATAGAAATAGGAACTCACACGATAAGCTCGATATGCAGTCTGAATCCGAACTGCAGCTACATCTTCAATTGGCATCCCAAGAGACTTGTTGCTCCCATTGGTACCACTCTTTTTAACCTTCGAGGAATCCTTTTCCAGATTATTCGATTTCAAAGCATGTGATTTCTCCTGAGATGATGATTTCCATATCAGAGTAGAAAACTAATAAGAACTGATGAAGAGAAGATTGAAACTTCTCCATTTTATTTCCCCTCGTTTTCTTACTGAGGAGCCAAGGACCATAGTTTGTACCAAAAACCAAAAGAAATTGCATTCCCATACCTTAGCATGTTTTGAACTGCTGGTTTTTACTTTCCTTAAGCGAATTACAGTCTTAAACCAGTCTCCAGAACCCATGCTCACTATACAACCTAGAAACAATTTC
This sequence comes from Cucurbita pepo subsp. pepo, assembly GCF_002806865.2. Classification (NCBI taxonomy): domain Eukaryota; kingdom Viridiplantae; phylum Streptophyta; class Magnoliopsida; order Cucurbitales; family Cucurbitaceae; genus Cucurbita; species Cucurbita pepo. Next base: position 7,253,502 of record NC_036656.1, on the reverse strand, counting down.
ACGTTAGTCAAACGCCATTAATATCATTAATAAGCAAGCGTTGGCTAACCCTAGTCTGCTTCAATAATATTTCAGTATTGGGTCTCCCCTTAAGTTTTTCTTATCTGACCATAGAATTACTGGGTTTACGCAAAAGAAACTTTCAATACAGATCCACAGAAAACATTGAGTTGAACTTGAAATTAACAACACAGGGAAGAAACCAAGATAAGATGGTACCCAATGAACATCTGCCAATCAATTATACCACATTTCAAAATCAACAATCTCAGATCATAGCAACTAGTTTATGAAAACAGTGGCTCAAGATCACGCCATTTCATTGAAAAGAAGATTATATGTTCCATAATCACAGACATCATCATCACCAGGGAAGAAATGGGAAATCCCAAAAAAGAATCACAGAACATAAGGAATTTCAGCATGAACACGCTTCTAAGTGTTCCAGATCTACAATTTCTTACCAATTTCAAAATCCCATGTCTCAAAACAGCAACACAGAAACGGGGGTAATAGTAAACGGAAAGAAATGCAGGTGAAGAATAGATATACCGAGAAAAGGGTAGAGAGGGAACCAATGAAGAAACCGTTCTAAACCTGGTCTAATGCATAAGCATAGGCACTCCAATTTTGAAAGAGAAGGAAGTAGACAACTGGTCCAGCTTTCTGAAGTCGTAGTAGTAAAGATGAAGGCAATCCCTGAGAGAATAAAAGTGGTTGTTGCAATGTGGATTAGTCATGGCCCATCACCACCCTTTTTTTCTCCCAAAATAGTTTTTAAAACCCAACAAAAAATGAAAACCCTTAAACAAATCTTCCTGCCCTCAATCAGAGGCTCAACCAACGCAACAGCTCATAAGAACGAAGATCATACGGTGCTCATTAACTGGTTGGTGGCTTCCTCCTACAGCGACATGGGAACCAACGCTTTGATCGAAAATCGAAATGAAAAAAAGAAAAGGGAGTGAAGAAAGAGATGAATGAATGAAAATTTCAGATAGGAATTTTGTCCAAATTGAACCAACCGTAGAATGAATTATTGAGCTAAGCTGAATGGTAACAAAATTGGTATTTCCTGGCCACTCCTTTGCGACATCTGTACATTACGCAAATCTTGTCGCCCCACATCGTCTCCATCTTTAATTAATGAACGGATGCATCAATTTCTTTGTTTTTTCTTCCGATTCCATCACGAAGTTTGAAATCTCTCTTCCATTCCGTTCTCTAATTAAGTTCCCAATTTCCAACGATGCTTAAAAGTCAACATTTTGCTTAGGGCTGGCCATTTTATTTTCCGACCTGTCGCTAATAATACCAAACATATTTTCCGCCCCTCAATTTTGAATTAATTTTATTATTACAACTAATAATATATATTTTTTTTAAAAAAAATTATTACTCTTATTTAAATGCACCCATGTCTATTAAACTTTAGTACAGTAAGTTATAACATTTTGAACTTAAAGACATTAATGGAAATTTATAACATTCTATAATTTTTACGGTACTCAACTTTATAGTCTCCTGATTTTTTAAAATAATTAATTACGCATATATAGTATTTGTTTCGAACATAAGACATTAATAGTAATTTATAAAATTCTAAAACTATGTGCATATCCTTGTCTCTAAATTGTTTTTGCACTCTTACCAAAAATAACGTTTAATGGGTTCTAAATAAATGGTTTAGTTTAATTTGATATTTTAATTATGAAATAGATTTTAATGAATTAATTCGTTTCTTTCCCTATCTAATTTTAATTCATTTATGTAATCAACAAATGTACGCTTATATAAACATACACGTTATTAGTAGTTGCGTGACAAACATAAATAAAGTAATTAAATTCTTGAATAAATAGCAAGGGAGGGACCAAAACAATTTTGTACAAAATTTAATATCTTTATTAAAAATTAATAAAGTCAAATATTGGAAACAACTATGAAAGACTAGAAGTCATATTTTTCCAAAGAAATAATAATAATAATAATGAATTTTCCCTCTTTGTAATTCAATTTCAAAGATTTTCCAAATTCTAAAATATATATTTCTGTGTGCAATTTAAAACCAAAACACTAACCGTTCTTACAGCTCCCCAGTTGATTCAATCATGGGTTCCGACCACGATTATCGTACTCTCCGGAGGTACGGAGCCCGCCATAAGATCATGGTGTCTGCAATCTTCAGTCTATTCGTCGTGGTTATGTTCATCCTCTTCCTCCACTTTTACCTCAGATATCTCCGACGGCGCCGACGAGAAGCCAGATTAATTAGTCTCGACCAGCAGATTTCACGAGTCGATCGAGAGAATCACACGGCGGCACCGCTGCCTAAGGCCGGCCTGGACCCTGTCTTTATAGCTAGAGTTCTGCCGGAATCTATCCACAAGCAAGCCGATCATCAAGGCGAAATTGTAGAGTGCTCGATTTGCTTGAGCAACATCGAAGAAAAAGCCACTGTCAGGATTCTCCCCAATTGCAAGCACGTATTCCATGTGGGGTGCATCGATATGTGGCTTTTTTCCAATACAACCTGTCCTGTCTGCCGAACAGCGGTGGAGCCGATAGTTCCGTCGGCCGAGAATGGTGAGGTTCCAACGGCTCCGCCGTTGGCAGAGGAGCAATCCAGCTCTATGATTAGCTCCTTTAGAAGGACGATAAGCAGAGAGCGGTCTCAGGGAGTTCAGCCGACAGCTCCGCCGCTGACAGAGGAGCAATCAAGTTCTCGGCTGAGCTCGTTTAGAAGAATAATGAGTAGAGAGAGAGAGAGATCGTTAAGGGTTCACAGTTGTGGAGAAGGATCAGTTCGATCTGCAGATTTAGAAAGGCAATGATTTTAAATAAATTTTGTGTATGCGCATAAAGATTAGATTAGATTTTGAATTGGGTTAGCTCACTGTACAGGTAATTTATTAAATCATCACTGCCGCTGTCTTTGCTTTTTGGGTAATGAAATATTGTCGCAATAACTGGGTGTTTTGATCAAATATTTTTCTAAATTTACCTTATTCTTGAAGTTCAGAAGGCTTATGTGCTATAACGCTAAGCTAAGGACGCTCTGCTTTATCTATAGAAGCAGTCAACTGAATTCTGAACTAACACGTTAAGTTTGGAGAGAGATGAAAATAAATGTTGAATTTAAGCATTAATCATCCTAAAGTAAAAGTTGGTTGTGATTAAAATACATTACAGTGAGCAAATAATATTAGGTAGCATCTCGCTGTTTCTGTCACTAAATAGTGAAGGAATGTCCGAAAGCCTGAAACCAATCTAATCTTGTTTTACAATCTTTTATAGACTTCAATCGTTAGCATTTTACACCATGTATCTGCAAACTCATCCGCATATGAACTCCATATCAAAACTTACTCAGCAGATCTCAGTGAACCTTCTTCTCAGCATGAATCTCCCATGTTTTCCGACTATTTAGCTGCACACAAAACTTTAACGGTAACCTCTACCTCTTCCCCGTCCACCCCAACCTCTTCCTCGGCCACCCCTCATCCCTCGGCCCCCGCCATAAGATAGCCCTTCCAGTGCCCTATTAACAAGCTGGTTTTGTAAACCACCAGATCCACGACCTTTCTTTGATGGTATATTGTTTGATCCATTAGCTGCAATAGCAGGCCGTTTTCCTCTGCACACAGAATCCCATATTTTAGTGAAACGTTATATCAAACATAAAAAGCTCATCTTCCAAAAGTCTCTAAGACTAAGGGACAGGACTAACTTACCCAGCAGCAGAAGTGGTAGTGGACACGGGAGGTTTTGTTACTTCCTTCCAAGATAGGTTGATGCTGTTATCCCCAATAAATGAGGGTGCCTTTGCGTGCAAGGGCTGAAAAAAAATTAAAAATAAAGATCCGTTTAGATGGATCGAATATAAAATATACCACAAACAAAGTTGGGAACCACACTGTCCTCTCTCACCTTTGCCATTGCTAAAATATTATTGCAGGTCCGCAGGCCAGTTTTGGCATTTTGCTGTTGGGTTTTCTACAGAAAAAGAAGAAGAAGAAGAAGAAGAACGATCACATGCTTGTGGCAAAGAGAATTGAAAAACCACGGGTCTAATGAGTGAGAGGAGCACTCACAACGTTACTTTTTGCTTCATCCGACTTGGCTGCTGCCATTGCCTTGTTGTGTTCATCCATCCCTTGAGTTAATTTCTTTATGGTAGCTCTAGTCAACTCCTCGATATTAGTTAACCTGTAGTATCAAATAGGACATTATTAAGAAGAAAATTGATCAACCATCAACCCGAAGAGAAACATAGATAGTGGGACGCGGAGGGGGGAGGTTCGACCAGGGCGTCAAAGATGAAAAAGACTGTAAAACAAACACCCTGCTGACTACTCAATGACAAAACAATCAGATCAATAACTGAAACCAAAGTGGAAGAGAGGATTTAAATGATTATTTCAAGTTTCAGTACAACTTAAAAAACATTATTCAAGAGAATTTGCATGCATGAGATGCCCACAATCAACTTCGGAGGGCAGGGCAGTAATCCGAAAATTTTAGCCTTGATTTCCAGAGACCTAAGGAATCTCCTTAGTACGTCTGAATTCTGTAAATTTGTAATCTATGGTTGAATTATGCATAGAAATGAATTATATGCATCTCAGTGTGTACAGCCTTGTTTCTATCAAACAACTCAAACTTAATTAATAAATTTACCGATGGAATTGTGTTTTCAATATTAAGCATCTCATGATCGTCACTGAGAAAATGAGGCTAAATATATCATTTGGTCCCTAAAGTTAACACCATTTTTCTTTCCATTACTAATATTTTTAAAAGTTCAAAGGTATCAGAAAATTTCAATTAACTTCATATTAAAATTTATCTCAGTAGAATTGCAAAATGGAGACACGAGATGGTTACATAATGAAGAGAGTGGTTGGGAATTAAGAGGTAGAAAGAAAATTTTGAAGGAAAGCACACAGTTTAGTTCATTTCGTCGTCCAAGAAAAAGGAAAAAGTAAGTCTTCAATTTTTTTTTTTTCTTTAAAAAAGAACGGAACGGCATTTAAGCAAAAATTATAAAGTTCTCAAAAATAGAATACCTTTCTGTAAAATCCTTGTAATTATCAGAGAAGTCCTCCCCCAATCTATCTGAAGGCTGGCCGGTAACAATCTTGTAACCACATAAGCTATTTGTGGCATTGGGGACCTAAAAGTACAAAGATAGCATAAGAATGCGACACCAATGATTTGCTTAAGATTTAGCCATAATAATTAGCTGACTAGTACAGGGGCAAATAATACTATTTTCTACCACAACACACAAACACATATCTAACCTTGTGAGACAAATGATGAAACGTGTATAACAAGCACTCAACATAAGTAAAGTTCATCTCTTCTCCTGTCTTTCTCCCAGGCATGTACTTCTGTAAATAAAAAAGTCCACAGCTTTAGCAAGATATTTTTTCAAACATACTGATATTTGGTAAGAACATAAAGGCAGTCCAAATTTTTCGTCCACAAAACATATATGAATTCCTGTATACAGACTGCCGTATCCCATGCATTTAAATAAATAAAGGATACAGTGCAATGATACATTAAGAAGAAAGATATAGCGGACTAAAAGGGATGACTTGAAAGGCTTGAGGATCACAAAAATACATCCCAGGTAGCCCCACAACGCAGGAAAGGACAATTTATTAAAGTACTTGTTACTGACAACCAATAGGGAGAAAAAGGTTCCCTAGATGAATTTCATAAGAGGTTTCTACTGGAAGGGATTAAAATCTTCCAAGATAAGGAGCTCTAATTTGTTTTCTTGTTTTTTTTTTTTTTTTTTTTTTTTTTTTTTTTTTTTTTTTTTTTTTTTTTTT